>NC_056748.1:418297061-418317061 GCF_019279795.1 Protopterus annectens
CATCTGGAGACATCACTTGGCTGCAATGAATTAAAAACCTTTTAAATATGCTTTTTAAAAAGGGATGGCAGTTAGCATAATGGTTAAGGGGTTTATCTCATAAACAAATGGTACAGGATGTGATTCTTACCTGGGAAGTTTGGCTAGGCTTAAAGGGCCCAAAAGACTGGTAGCCTAGTACTAAGCTATAAAATGGTTCCAGTTTTTTACTGAAAAATGGGGAAAGGATCAACTGCCTTAAAAATGTGAAGGTTACCTGCAGTATTTTCCAGTTATCCCTCAAAATGTCCTTGATTGCGCATGCATCTCTAAGTGATGTTCGTACCTGTATTTACTAGTTCAATCTTTTTTTTTCTTTTTATAACTAAGGTAATCTGATAAACTAGTAATGGGCCAACATATAGTTATAAATCCATTCATTAATTTATCAACAATCTGATCCAGATCTTTTTTATTATAACCCCTATTGACAATCAGTTTGCCTAAACTCTGGAAAATCAAGGGATGAAACAACGGATAAACTAAACCCCTCAAGGTACATCAGTGGTGCGGTATTCAGAAATGTGACAAAAATAAAATACAAAATCAAAAGAAAGAACAGTATATTTAAGCGCTTTCATTCTTTTTACTTAATAGAACTTCATCTGATGAAAGAGGTTAAATTTACTGTTCTGCCTTTTGTGTTTGCCTAAACTCTTCAACTTCTGTGAATTCTTCATCTGATGATGCCAGCCTAGAAAGCCTTATTATCTGGCCTTTTACAATGTTGTTCTAACAACACTAATGGCAGGTAAGCACCACTGGAATGTGAATAACTATGTCTTGAAACATCCTTCCTATCTACCCTATTACACACAAAAAAAACGGTGGTGCCCTGTGTGCATCAACTTGAGTGAGATATGTGCAGTATTTGTCTTCTTTTCCACTTGCAAAAAAAGAAAAAAAAAAAAAAACAGCTCTGAGGCTTTAAAGGAAGGTGCAATCACTTATAGCAGAAAGAACTTACTGGAAATTAAGGAATTAAACTTGTTGTGCAGCTAGATGTTTGGCCTGCTGTCGGCGGAGTCTTGACAGGCCTACAACAACTTCCACACTCAATGATCTTGGAATTCTATCACTGCATGGCTCAAAATGCCTATAACAGCTATTAGGAGCTTCTACAACACACTGGAAAAGGATCAATAGATAAGCATCTGAGAGAACCAGGAAAAGAGGAACAAGGGCTGGAATCACTGCTAGACTGAAGACGAATTCATTCAGGCCTGCACTACCCTCCTTACTTCTAGCAAATGTGTGCTCTCTGGGAAATAAAATGGATTACATAGGTCTGGAAATGACATCTCAAAATAAGGTGAGAACACTTGTGTATTTATGTTTACAGAGAGTTGGCTGCATAATATTAATGACAGTGCAATCAACTGGAAGGGCTCACATTGTTTCATACAAACAGAAACCATGCACTCAGTGGGAAGTCTAGAGAAGGGGGAGTCTGCTTGTATGTAAATAACAAGTGGTGCAGAAACTGTGACACTGTACTGAGCCACTGCTCTACAGACAGAGTTCCTAGCAGTGAGATGTAGACCCTTTTATATTCCTAGAGAGTTCAATGGCATCGTTATGATAGTAGTATATACACCACCAAGTCCAAACACTAGTGAACTCTGACTTTGCTATATAAGTCAATTTGTGATGTACAAATTAAAAACCTAGATTTTTGCACACATTTTTGCAGATTTCAATAGGCAGAATTGAAGTCAGTATTACCTCATTATTACCAATATGTGGGATTTACTGCAAGGGGAAATATCACCTTGGACAAAGTATATACTAATATTAAGTTGGCATATAAAGCTGTGCAACATTCGCACTTGGGTGGCTCAGACCACCTTACTATTATGTTAATGCTGGTATATAAAACAACACTAATCAGGGAAAAGTCCACTGTGAAGCAAGTCAAGCTATGCACAGAGGGTGCAATCACAGCCATCCAAGATTGCTTCAAGAACACAAATTGGAACATATTTAAAGAGGCTGGTACAGTCGACCAACAGATCAGCTTGGACAAATACACAGAAACAGTGGTGGCATATCTATCTAAATGTGTAGAAGACATGACGGTGAATAAAAACATCATCATAACACCAAACCAAAAACCATGGCTAACAGGAAAGTATACGACCTTTTAAAGGACACAATGTGGCATTCAAAATGAATAACAAAGATGCTCTTAGGGTGGCAAAGGCAAATCTGAAGAGAGGGGTAAGGGAGGCAAAGAGGGCATATGGAAAAAAAGTACAAAACCATTTCACCGACATGAGGGACTCCAGCAGTATGTGGCAGGGAATAAAAGCCATAACTGAATAAAAAACAACACCAGCTCAATGTGAGGACAGCACAGAATCCCTGGATAGGCTGAACACCTTCTACAGTAGATTCAAGGACAGGAACTGCTCTATGGCAATCTTACTCCCTACAGACCCAGGTGATGAAGTGCTCATTCTAAACCAAGCTGAGATGAAAAAGGCCCTGTATCACATGAATCCAAGAAAGGCTGCTGGGCTGGACAACATCTTGGGTAAAGTGTTAAAGGACTGTGCTGAACAAGTAAGCACTGTACTAATGGATATATTTAGTATCTCCATCAGCCAAGTTAAGGTACCCAAGTGCTTTAAAAATACAAATATTATACCACTACCAAAGAAAGCCACTCCCCTCCAGCCTTAATGATTATAAAACAGTGGCCCTCATGTCCATCATCATGAAAAACTTTGCAAGGTTGGTTAAAAAAACAGCTGACAGCAAATGTCCCAAGAGCACTTGATCCACTGCAGTTCACATACCGTGTAAACTGCTCCATGGCAGATGCCACCTCTGTCGCACTGCATCTCACAATGGAACTCCTAGAAAATAATGACAGCTATGTCAGAATGCTGTTTTTTGATTTCAGTTCAGCATTCAATACAGTGATTCCACAACAGCTAATAGAAAAACTAGTCTACCTAGGTGTTAATAACCACATGTGCAACTGGATCCTGGACTTTCTGACTGGAAGACGCCGAGTATGTGTGGGCAAGAATTCCTCAAAAAAAATCACTATCAACACAGGAGTACCCTAGGGCTGTGTGCTGCTGTTTACTATCTTGACCCATGACTGTAAAGCCAGATTTAACACCAACCACATCATTAAGTTTGCAGATGACACTACAGTTGTGGGCCTCATCAGCAAAGGAGAAGAAAACGCTTACAGGAAAGAAGTGAGTTCTCTGAATGACTGGTGTGCCAGGTATAATCTTGACCTCAGTATCAGCAAAACCAAGGAGATCATAATAGACTTCAGGAGAGTACAACCAGCTCACTCTCCTTCCATGATAGATTGGGAGGTAGTGGAATGGGTAAAGTACATAAAATTCCTGGGGGTCTACATAGTGGAGGATCTTTCTTGGTCAACCAGTACCAGTCACATAGTAAAGAAAACCCATCAATGTCTGCACTTCCTGAGGAGACTGAGGAAAGCAAGCCTACCTCCCTCTATCCTCTCCACCTTCTACAGGGGTACCGTAGAAAGTATCCTAATGTACATCTTCATGGTGTGGCATGGAAGCCATTCAGCAGCAGATCAAAAATCCCTACAAAAGCTAGAGTTGTAGAGAAAATAATAGGATCCAAACTTCCATAGATAAAGGATCTATACACGGCAGATTGTTATGACAGAGCAGCAAAAATAACAAGTGATCCTACACACCCTAAGTTTGAACTGCTCACATGCTTGTCATCTGGCAGAATATACCACAGAGTATGCTGTAAAATTACCAGGTTCAAGAACAGGTTTTCCCCTTAAGCAATTAGACCCTTGAACTCTGGTATTAATCTCAAGGATGTGAGACGCTGACAAATCTTATGAAAACCAGACAATAGTGCAATAACAATAAGACTTCACAACCAACTTACCAGTTTACAGGAAAATTATGTGCAATACAAACTGCTAGATATTCTCATAATATACAGAACATGAGAATTATACTGTGTAATATGTACAGATACAATAAGGAACCAATCAGCTACTATCGTGGTGTATAGAATAACTGTAGTAATAAGTAATAATAAAACTGTCTAACTGTCTAAGAGAAAGGTAGGTAAATGTTAGGTCTGATACATGTGCAAATGTATGTATGTATGTATATGTCTGTCTTCTAAGTGTGTAATTGTATGTATGTATTTGTCTTCTCAATTCGGGCATGATGCACATAATTTCGTTTAGACTTCACTTGTGGTATCTAAATGACAATAAAGTTTACTTTGACTTCATAGTTTTACGTACCCGGATATGACAAAATATATTAACTATAAAGAAAAAAATCAGTAGATGTGATAACATGCTGTAAAAATTATTGATGTGAATTAATATTTCCCCAACAAACACAAAGGAAATCACCTATAAAATGATTAAAAAAAAAAACAATATCTGTAATCAAAATTTTATAGAAATTCTCTTTCCAAGGAGCATATTACTAAATTTACAAAACCAAAGACCATGGTCCCCCCCATTGCTTCATCTCTTTTGGTCCTTACCCCAGTGTCCCCAACCATCCTTGGGCCTGCCAACTCCTCCTTCCATCCCCAGCACAAACTCTGATTTTGAGATTATGCTAGAATGGAATTTAATGGTATCCTGGGGAATGGGGGTCTTTCTGGGAAGTGCTTCTGTGAGGGAAGGGATCTTTTTATGACCTACCCTCATTTTCCTTTCCTCTCTTCTACACTCCTGTCTGTACCCTCTCAACTGTACAGATTTTCATAGATTGTTCAGATTTTTGCCGCAAATATTTGGTCTGTTCCAAATAAAATCTTTGGTTTTCTGGTAAATCATGGAGGATTGGAGTTACTAAATAATGACCAAATAATGACATTTGAGTTTCAGACTTCATATCCTTTAGAAAATGCATGCTAACACAAATCATCTTATTCTAGCAGCTTTCTAAGTTTATAAGAGCAATATTTAAAAACTGTCCCTGTTTTGGGGCATTTGTCCTCCCATTATTTTAGGCTTTGTCCAGATTTCCTGCTTTAAGAGGTTAAGAGGTATGCTCATGTCATAATGCCACCCAAGGTTACTCCCCTCTGTAGTCTATGCCCCCCATCAGGGTGGCCAAGATGAATGCCTGTGCCTTCTGATAGGCATGCCTATCTCTCCCTGCCAGCACCTCGGACACATGTGCCACTAACTGAACCTAGGTTACCTGGGACATAGTTATGGCTTTACCCCTTGACACCAAGGAGTTGACCACTGCCATAGTTACTTGTGTTTCTGTTATTAATACTTTATTTATTTATTTATTTATTTATTTAAAGTTTGTTTACCGAGATAGTCTGACGGCTGAATACCCATTTTCAGCAGAGGCCCGGGTAAAAAAGCTCCACAGATAAAAATAATTTGGCAAAATACATAAATACAAAGTATTATCTATCAATATATCATCAGTAGTATAAAAATAGAAGAAAAAGAAAAACAGAATCACATTTTTCCAGTACAATGCTTATAGGAATAAGGTTCTGCAATAGAAAACAGAATTGCGAATTTTCCCAATACAATACAGATAAGAATAAGGTTCTGCAATAATATATAGTTTCAAAACAACTGTGTTAGGTTGGATACAGACAGTAATGTATCAGTAATGTATCAATATGTATTAAGTTACAGCAGCATTGATAATATAATCGTTTGTATAGCAGTAATGGCATACTAGTTGTGAGATGTTAACTAAGAGCAGAGAATTTGGTTGCAGAGAAAGAGAAAGAAGGAAAGTGTTAGAGCTTAGTTGAGTTTAGCCAGGGGAGGTACATGAATAGAGCCAGTTTTTGTTTAGGTGTTTTCTGAGAAATAGTTTAAAATTGGCTGAGTTTGTAGTGCTAAGGATATTTTGGGGGATGGAGTTCTGGGTTTTTGAGATTTGGTAGGAATATAGTGAGTCATCATAACTGTTATTGGATTTAGTGACCTTTAGCAGGGATTTGTTTATGGATCTTAGCTCTCTGAGATTAGAGTACTGTTGGATAAGGTTGTGGAGAGCTGGGCAGTTTTCAGGTTTGATGGTATGAAGAAATGTATAGTTATCCCCTTTGGGAAAAAACATGTATCCGTGAATTACCATATAGGTGGCAGTACACTAAACACCGAAAGTGTGATAAGAGACTTAGGGACACAGGTGGACAGTGGTCTCACCTTCGATAACCACATCGCCACAACAGTCAGGAAATCCTTCTATGTGGCACACCTCATCACTAAGGGATTTTCATCCAGAAAAAAGGAGGTCACTGTCCCACTGTACTCATCCCTCATTAGACCCATTATAGAATACAACGCCCCGTTTGGTAAGTACCTCTCAAGACATCTGCAACAACAACAACAACTGGAAAGGCCGCAGAAATACCTCACTAAAAGAATCACAGGCCTAAAGCAGATGTCCTACACTGACCGCCTTAAAAAACTCCAGCTATACTCTGTCGCATATCGTCTACTCAGAGGTGATCTGTGCTTAACATACAAGGCCATGTCAAACCCAGAGCTGTTGGACATGCTACACTTAAAGAAATCCCAATCCCTCAGAGCCACACGCTCCAGGGATCTAAACCTTGTCATCACAATAAACAAAACATGCTGGAGGGATAGGTTCCTGACCCAGAGACTCCCCAGACTCTGGAATAGATTGCCCATACATGTCAAGCAGAGTGCCTCTTTGGCCCTCTTCAAAAGGAACCTTGACGATTGGATGGGAGAATGGAAATTCACCCCGGGGATCATGTCAGTCGCCCTGCTAGACAGAGGTCCAGGGAAGTAAATAGTGTGGGAAGAAATAGCCAGGGAATTGTTATGGCTAGGCTTGTATAGGCCCTAGGGCTGATAGGTTCATAGGTTGGTACTAGGCTATGTGCAGTTGTGATTTGATGGAGAGAGAGGAGGTTAGGTAGTTCAAGCCAATTTAGTTGTTGAAGTGCTGTAGAGTGGTGGGATCTATATGAGAAACTAGTGGTAAATTTGACAATTTTGTTCTAGCATGCCTATAATAAGGTGGAGAGAAGGTGGGTTCTAGCAATGGTCTGCCTGGATGAGTTGGTTAGGAATTGCTTGGCTCTATATAGTGAGCTAAGTTTGATATGGGTCTTTTTAATGACTAGTGCTACATGTTTGTTAAACCTCAGGTTGTTGTCAGTGGTGACACGTAGTAGTTTGGTTTGAGAAATGGGTTCTATTTTGGTGTTACTGGCTGAGTAAATAATGAAGGGTATTGTTAGGTTAATGGGCTTTTTATCGGCAAATAGTTTGGTTTTGTTGGGGTTTAGTATTAGTTGTTTGGAGAGGTAGTATTCTATGTCTGAGAAAGATTTTGTTTTTTTTCAAGAAGTTGAGAGAGGGAGGGAGCAGCACAGATTAGGGGTAAGTCATCTGCATATTGGATTGTGTTAGCCAGGTTGGTTGCTGTGGGTAGTTTATTGGTGAATATTGTAAAGAGAAGTGGACCTAAAATTGATCCTTATGGAAGGCCAACAGAGACTGATAAGTGTGAGGATAGTTCATTCTGCAGCTTCACGCCTTTTTGTCGATCAGTGAGATAGTTGTGAAACCAGAAGAGAACAGATTGAGATAAATTTAATGATGCTAGCTCATTGAGTAGCTTTTGATCTGAGACTGTTTCAAATGCTTTGGACATATCTAAGAAGATGGAGGCAACTTGTTGCCCATTGTTTTTAGATGGTTTATACTGTTAGTGAAACTTAATACGGATGTTCTAGTGCTGTGCTTAGGTCTAAAGCCATGCTGGGATTTATTTAGCAGATTGTTACAGGTAAGGTAGTCTATAAGATGGGAGTGGATGCATTTTTTGAGGATTTTAGACAAAGGGGAGAGAATGACAATTGGTCTATATTTGGAAAATTCAGATGAGACACCTCCTTCGTGTAGAGGTATGATGTAGGATGTTTTCCATATTTTAGGTATGTACTGTTCTCTGACTGATCTATTGATTAATACAGAGATAGGATAGGCTATGGTGTTGGCTGCCATCTTGAGATATGTGTTAGGGAGTTGATCAATTGCAAGGGTTGTGGGCATTCATTTCTGCAACAGTTTTCTGATGGTAGATATTTGAATGGGTTGAAAGGAGAAGGGAATGGTAGATGTTGAAGATGGCAGTGGAATCTTTATTTTTTAATAGAGATAGGATGGAGTTGGTGAAGAAGGTGTTAAATTGTGTGGCTAAGATGTCTTTGGTGTTGGTGGTGGTGGTGGGGGTTGGAGTTAAAGCTTGACCAGGATGAAGACGTTTTTTGATATTGATCCAGAACTTGTGGAGATTATTTTGGTATGTATGTTGTGTTTGAGTGTAGTATTTTTTTTATCTTCTTTGATTTTTGATTTGGATTTGTTTTTAAGGTGACAGTAAATTTTGAAGGAGGGTTGTTTTTTGTCAGTCTGGTAGTAGGACCATGCTTTAACCCTGTCCTTGAGTATTTGTTTGGTTTCTTTGGACTGCCATGGAGTGTGGTTGGATTTAGTTTGAACCTTTCTAATAGGAGCTAGGATGCTTAGGATTTCAAGGCATTTAAAGTATTCCACAGCAGAGTCAAGCTGGAGGTGAGATAGTGGAGTCCAGTCACAGTGCTGTACTGGGGATGTAAAGGTGATTACAGAAAGGTGTTTGTTGCTTCTAATCTGTCTATATAAAGTGTTCATTAAAAACAAAGAAAATATTAATGAACATTACTTCTAGAAATGTACATATTAAATAAATCCACAAATGTGAAACTTTCAAATTGCTCTCACCATTCCCTGCTCTGTTTCTTGGGAAATATATGAGTAAGGTAAGTTGATATCTATAGAGATCAGCAAGTTGTGTTCATCAGCTGCTACTGAGTTAATCTTATTGACAAAGTTTACAGCTGTTATGGAAGACCGCATCCCTTAAAAAATAACCTGCATCTTTTGTCCATGTACAAGACAAGGAATTCCATTTAGAACCCTCAGCTGAAACTAAAGGCCTAAAAGGAGGATTCAGAGGGTGCTGGTGTAATTTTGGAATGTTAAAAAAAATTAATTGATGTTTAGGTATATAATAAAATTCAAAAGAAAAACTCAGACAAAGCCTATCTTTGCATCCCAGAATTATCCTTCGATACTCTGGTAAACAATGAACCTATGAACTGACCATCTCAGTATAAGTAGCTTAAGTCATGATATAATTGCAGTGAAAGATCTCTTATCTGGTGAAATATGCATCAATTTTCTTTCTAGCGCAAAGAAAACTTGTTTACTGCATCTTGAGCTGAAATCTTACACCTGTGCCTAATGAAAGTGACTTTTTCTCAAATCTTGGAAGGTTTTATATAACAGAGGATTTTTCTGTGTAGGCTCTGCTACTTTAACATATGTAAGAGTCTTCTCTAAGGAGATGAAATTGCTGTTGAAATGCATTTATAATTTCCCTCTGGCATTTATGCTTTTCTTAAAATATCTTGTGAAGGAGAAGCAGGGAATTGTGAAGAGGATTCTTCATTGTGTAAGAAGACATACTGTGGAAAAGAATATTGAGCTGATAAGGAAAATCCCTCTAAAGAATCAGATGTTGGAGAAGGACTTCTAAGTATTCTATTATCTAAGGTATTTATCAGAAGAGACATTGGTACAAAATGTTTTATCTTAAAGTCTAATCTAGAATAACCTCCAAATGGGACCAACTGATGGTCATGACATTTTCTTTATAAAAAGCAATGGCATTTCCTCTACCAGCATCTTGTAGTCTAGAACTACAGGATTTAAGCAGGAAAACTGGTGACTTTAGTATGGGAGAGGCCTTAATATTAGAAGGGGATACATGTTCTTCCACCACAGACTTCAAGCTCAGTTGCATCTTTAACTTTTAAAATTATCTTTGGAAATTCAACATTTGATCCAAAACTGGTAAAGAAAAAGGTACCTGCTTCAGTTTATATTTAATAGACACCAACATCATCAGAAACTTAGCAGGCACAGAAGCAACTTACTTCATAGTCCTGTCTCTAAGAGTCAGTGAAAATGAATTACCAGCCTTGACAGTACCTGAAAAAGGTAAATGAGTGATAATGTTTTATAGAAGTAAAAACAAGAAGAACTGAGACAGTGTGGTGAATGTTGAACACCAAAACACAAAATAAAGATGAGCACACCACAGAGAGCAAGTCCAAAGACAGGCAATAAAAACTGCACTTTAATTAGGCAAAAAAAAAAAAAAAAACAGAAAATATTAACACTTTAACTTTTATCACCACATTTTCGTCTAAACCACAGCAGACATCCTCAGATTACAACATCAAAGCCCAGTTCCATATTTATACACTAAAAAAAACTTTAATTATTCAATTAAATCACTCAATAAAAGTTAAAAGGTTAATCATGGCCATCCTGTCTACATAGATACATAAGAATATAAAGTATAACTTTTTAATCTTTAAAACCATGTAGATGTAAAAAGAGCTAAGTACTAAAAAGAAAAAGTTTACATAAAATAACTTGTAATTCCAAGGATTAATAATAGTGTGTTCTAAAATGTAAATTAAAATACCTAAACTTTAAACACTAAAGTAATAGCTCTATCAAGTGGCCACAAGACCTGTTGCAACAAGATTGCACCTTTCCAGTAAGATAAAAAACATTATTTAAAAATAAAGGAAGCAGGAAAAATTATTTATTTTAATGTATAAATAATTAACTAAAATAAAAAGCAATCTCAATTCATAAATTAGAGTTTGGCTGCTCTTATTTTTTAAAAAAGGAGTTATTAGTGACTAATTGAATAATTAAGTTTTTTTTGAATGTATAAATACAGAACTGGGCTTTTATATTATATTTTCTGTACTGCTTCCATTTTTTTTTTGCCTAATTAAAGTGCAGTTTTTATTGCTGTCATTGGACTTGCTCTCTGTGGTGCGCTCATTTTTATTTTGTGTTTGATAGAAGTAAAATCATCCTCTTTAATGATTATCCTTTTTCTGTGAGTTTTTGTAATTCTCCCTCTACTTTTGCATTATTTACCAAATATGTTATTTTAACTTTTTCACCAATGATTTATATTAATTTCCATTATAAACAAAGCCAAAGCCTTATGTCTTCTTAATTAATAGCCCATTTAAACATATTTCAGTATTCACACTCTTCTATGTTACATGCAGAGCATAAAAAAAAGAGACAATGATAATGGAAATCTTTCAGAGCTATTTGCTTATCACACTCTAACTTGTTACAAGACTAGCCACTATGTACAAACTTTAGAAATAAAGCAATACTTCAGAAGAAAAGATGTACTAGACAGAAATGTATTCTGGTAAAATGGGAGATGCATAACACTTCAAATAGTGAAAAGCATGCATAACAATATGGGATGTGTAAGGAAGCTATATCTGCTGACATCAGTACCAAGTCAATGCAAGACCTGAGCTGATTCATTGAGGGGAAGATGCTACTAACCTTTTTTATCTTCTACCTGGAAAGGTCACAAAGATGAGATGGCAAATCCAAATTTAGGATTTACATAGAAGGAGACCACGTCAAAGAAGATAGTGTTATTAAACAACATACGCATTAGATATTGCATTTTTACAGCACTGAAATCAACAGAAAGTGTCAGACAAAAACAGGAAACCAGCTGCTGAAGCAGTACACTTCCTCTTAACACTGCATATTCATTAAAATGTTTACAAACCAGTTAAATTTACTCAGGATGGCAGAAGATTAATCTTTTTTTTTTCAGAAAATTCAATCTGCCTCAGACTACTGGTCTTTACAAAAAGATGTAATACGTTTAGTAACTGTTCCAAAGCTGCACAATAAAATCTTAGATTACACAGTTCAAACAATATAATTCAACCAATATAGATCAAAAACTGGAAAGAACTGGTCTGGAGTTTTCCATGACTGACACTTGCTGTAAAGCATGGATTTCTATAGCTTAAATGGTATGAAAAATCAACATTCAGATAAAGAAATAGATTTTCTGGATGTTAAAGTATGCCAAATTTCATTAAAAGAAATAGATACTGGCTTGTATAGGAAACCCACATATAAGAACAGCATACTACACAAAAGCAGTATGCACCCCACCCATGTGCATAGGAATGTAATCAAAGGGCAATTCATGAGGAGGAGCAGACTTCACAACACAGATGAGGGCCTACAAAAAGCAGTCACTTTATTGGAAAATGACTTTAAGAAGAGATGATATAACAAAAAGGAAACAGATGATAGTATAGAAAAAATGTATGAAGGACGTAATAATAGAGGGACCCCATATTATTCTTCAGGACAGGCCCAAGATGTACTGTTAAATAAGAATAACGTGAGTAAGGTTAGATTTCCAGTAACCTTTTCAAGTGACATCATAAGATTTTGTGGGATATTTGAAAAGAATTGGGGTATCCTGACCACTATAAATGAACTACAGGAGGTGAAAGATAATAAACCTAGTTTCTCCTTCAAGAATAAAAAGTCATTAAAAAGGCAGCTATGCTATAAATTAAACTCTAAAACGGAGAATAGAACAGTTTCCCAAAGAAGTGGAACTTTCCCATGTAGAAAGTGCACGGCATGTAATTATTTGTATAGCAAATCCACTTTTCAACACCAGACTTGTGGTTTTGAAATAAACATAGATTTCTATGCCGATTGTAGAACTAGACACCTGGTATATTTCAGCTTTTGTATAGTCTGCCATGTCTTTTACATAGGCAAGACTAATAGGTTGTTCAAAGAGCGTATACAAGAACATCTGAGGGACATTAACAACAAGAAAGAAACCAGTGCCCTGGCCAAACGTGCAGTCTGCAGGTCCATCACACATTTTTTATTTTATGGCCCTAGAGGTTATGCAATCAAACATTAGAGGTGGGGATATGAGCAATATTGTAGAAGAAGTTGAACAGAAATGGATTATGCTATTGAAGGCAGACAGCTATCCAGGGTTAAATAGTGCATTGTTACTAAAACCTTTTTTGAAAGCAAGACCGCTCAAGCATTGAAATAAATATAGGTTTGAGTGTATTTTAGGAAGTTTTTATGTCATTGCTATTTAAGCATAGTTTTAAACTGTCGTTTTTTTAAAGAAATTTTGTATTGAATTTTATGATGTCATGAATGAAATGTCATATGATTGGATATTGTATGATTTAAATGTAGAGAGATTTTATGTGTTAGAGTCTGAGGAAACAATGTGTTATTCATCACGAAAGCGCTTACTCAATTAAACTTTTACCATTTTAATATTTTTGCTGTCAGCCATGGTCAGTTCATTATATTCTTTTTTATTTTATGCTTTGAGGCGAATACCAATTGTTTATCCAGTCAAAGCACCATTTTTTGCAACTATTGTATCTTCTGTGGCTTATTGACTGGGACATGGCTGAAGGAGTTGAACATGAGACTGGCGGGTCAAGGAAACAATATCAACGTTTCAGCAGTATGCTGAATGTAACATCTAATCCACTGATGCAGAACCCTGTATTTCCTGTGAACAATAATGAGACTATGAACCATGATGTGTATTTGAAGTTCATGGAAGGGTTTCGAGATTTGGAGAACAAGCTTTATAGCTTTAGGAGACTACAATGGCAGAGGTTCCACTTGGAGGCATAACTAAAGTACAAGATAGTACCAAGAGGTTTGAGAGTGTTTACGATGCCTACTTATGGTAATACTTACCCTGAATTGCTACAGAAATGGCAACAATTAAATCTTCAGTTAAGTTATGACTATATGCATTTGTTAATTGAATTTTTCAAACCTCATGAAAAAGTTTTGGCTGTAGAAATTGAAGCCTTACAACACCTCTTAATGAATAACTTTTCTACTGATATCATTGGTACTAAGTTGGATGATTTACACGATAGTATTGTCAACTATGAGAAGAGATTACTTAGCACCAAGACTAAAAAGTTACAGAGAGACTTAAATGACTTCCAACAGAAGGAAGTCTTTTCATGGCCAAGACAGATGGCCTCTAAAATGGCCGAAAGTATTATAGTACCATCTCAGAACAGTGATAGTAACTTCAATGGTGATGAATTAGGAGGTGCTGTGCCTTTAATAAACAACATTGAATCAGAATGCGACAGCAATATGTATCCTGTGACTCAGCAAGCAGCGACACCACTTATAGAGCGTGCTGAGAACGAGATAAGGGATTCTACTCCAAGCAATGGTGAGAATGACCCCAAAACAGCATTTAAATACAGGAAAGAAGGCAATTCCAACACATCATCTTTTTTAGAAGCGAAGGATACATCGCAAAAATCGATCCTTCCGTTTGTCCTAAACAATGTGCTGCCCATCAGAGAAAGGTCCAAAATTAGGGGAAGGAAGGGCAGGACACAGCAAACGAGAGAGAAAGGTATTCATTCAAATGCAATGACCACACGCAGTAGAAATATGAGAAACTGGTAATTAATTTATCTAGTATAGAGCTGACTGAAGCACAGAAATCCCTTTTAAATAAAGGACTAACTTTTATTCCAGCACAGAAAACAATGCATTTTGAGCTTTTGAAAGAACTCAGACTATTTGCACATTCTTTAACACTAAAAACTATGGTACAAATGAATTAATGACCAACACAGCTTTCAAAAAACCTAGTATGTTTATACCGAAACTGCATCCCACCATAGAAACTTTTGTTTCTGCCTGTGAGAAGGAAATTAGGACAGAATTTAATAATAGGAATGAATTTTCCTTTCATAATTTGAATAAAAGTGAGAATGAAGCCCTACTGCAACTAAAGAGTCTATCAAGTATTGAAATTAGGCCTGCAGACAAAGGGGGTGGGGTAGAAGTTATGGATAAACTTTTTTATATACAGCAGATGTTGCACTTATTAAGTGATACTAACACCTATCTATGTATTTCTGATAGAGAAGCCAAGGCTATCATGGATAGAGTGTCTGCCTTTATTTTTGATCTGTTCATTTCACACTACATTACTGAAGAACTATTCAATTATTTTAATACTGAGTTTCCCATTATTAAGATCATTTATGGTCTACCAAAAGTCCATAAAGATTTAAATTATCCTCCCATGAGACCCACTGTTTCTAGTAAAGATACTACTGAAGCCCTATCTATAGCCCTATCTATATACGTTGAGAAATGTTTGCACCCCGTATTAGAAAGTTGTGACAATTCTCAAGGATACAAACATTTTTTTAAATCTTTGTCTGAAACAATGGGGAATACAAAGAGTGATTTTATTTTTGTTACTATGGATATATCGTCACTATTCACGGTGATCCCAAACAACTGGGGGATTGACAGGATACGTGACTTGCTTAACATTAAAAAAGTATATAGTAATACTAGCACTGAATTAATCTGCAGTTTATTGGAAATTATCTTAGACAGCAATATATTTATTTTTAATAAATCTGTGTATTTACAGAAAGTTAGCATGGCTATGGGCACAGCATGTGCCAATAGCTACGCCAATTTAACATTGATCTCATGGGAGACTTGCTTTCTATCAGAAGGCAGTGATTTTCACAAAGAAATTCTATGGTACAAGAGTTTTGTTGATGATGTTTTTTTGCTCTGGGGAGGGACTGTTGATAGGTTGGAACTATTTACATAGTACAACTGACTTTTTAAGGTTCACCTTTCAGCATTCAGATAAAGAAGCAGATTTTCTGGATGTTAAATTATGCAAAAATTCATTACAAGGAATAGTTACTGGCTTGTATAGGAAACCCACATATAAGAACAGCATACTACACAAAAGCAGTATGCACCCCACCCATGTGCATAGGAATGTAATCATAGGGCAATTCATGAGGATGAGCAGACTTCACAACACAGATGAGGGCCTACAAGAAGCAGTCACCTTATTGGAAAATTACTTTAAGAAGTGAGGATATAACAAAATGGAAATAGATGATAATATAGAAAAAATGTATGAAAGACGTAATAATAGAGGGACCCCATATTATTCTTCAGGAGAGGCCCAAGATGTACTGTTAAATAAGAATAACGTGAGTAAGGTTAGGTTTCCAATAACCTTTTCAAGTGACATCAGAAGATTTTGTGGGATATTTGAAAAGAATTGGGGCATCCTGACCACTATAAATGAACTGCAGGGGATGATAGATAATAAACCTAGTTTCTCCTTTAGGAATAAAAAGTCATTAAAGGGGCAGCTATGCTACAAATTAAACTCTAAAAGGGAGAATAGAATAGTTTCCCAAAGAAATGGAACTTTCTCATGTAGAACGTGCACAGCATGTAATTATTTGTATAGCAAATCCACTTTTCAACACCAGACTTGTGGTTTTGAAATAAACATAGAGTTCTATGCCGATTGTAGAACTAGACACCTGGTATATTTCAGCTTTTGTATAGTCTGCCATGCCTTTTATATAGGCAAGACTGATAGGTTGTTCAAAAAGCGTATACAAGAACATCTGAGGGACATTAACAACAAGAAAGAAACCAGTGCCCTGGCCAAACATGTGCAGTCTGCAGGTCCATCACACATTTTTTAATTTTATGGCCCTAGAGGTAATGCAATCAAACATTAGAGGTGGGGATATGAGCAATATTGTAGAAGAAGTTGAAAAAAAATGGATTATGCTATTGAAAGCAGACAGCTATCCAGGGTTAAATAGTGCAGTGTCACTAAAACCTTTTTTGAAAGCAAGACCACTCAAGCATTGAAATAAATATAGGTTTGAGTGTATTTTAGGAAGCTTTTATGTCATTGCTATTTAAGCATAGTTTTAAACTGTCGTCGTTTTTTTAAAGAAATTTTGCATTGAATTTTATGATGTCATGAATGAAAAGTCATATGATTGGATATTGTATGATTTAAATGTAGAGAGATGTTATGTGTTAGTTAGAGTCTGAGGAAGCAATGTGTTATTCATCGCGAAAGCGCTTACTCAAACTTTTATCATTTTACTATTTTTGCTGTCAGCCATGGTCAGTTCGTTATATTCTTTTTTACTTTAGGCTTTGAGGTGAATACCGATTGTTTATCCAGTCAAAGAACCGTTTTTTGCAACTATGAAACAGAGGTACCTGGAGTGTCTAATGCCTTTTACAATATCAGAAAATGTTGTCACCCTGGATTGCAAAAGTCACTCCCTTTCTTTCCCCATGTTAGGCTTCTCAGATGGCTTTGGAATACATCAAACTGAGCTAGACCAGCAGTACTGAAAAACTCAAAGATCCATTGAATCCTGTGACAACAGCATTATGATGAGAAACAGGTGGGAACAAAAATGTCTCTTCTCTTTTCTTTGTGAAGTTAGAACAGGCTCCACCTTCCCTTTGAGAAGTCCAGTCTTATGGAGACTGTCTTTTAATCAAGATCTTCTCAAGAAACAACCAGTAGCTATTTGTTTGGTCTTTTAGTCTAGTACAAACTTAGAGAACCAACATTCTCAAATGCAGTTCTGAGGATAAGTCTGGACTGCTGCAGTGTCCCCCACAAATCCTGCCACATGGAAGGCTTTGCAAGGGAGGGTTGTGAGCAGAACAGTCTCAGGAATAGTTGCCGTTCTCATCAGTAAGTGAGATTCTGCTTAGAGAAATGGGCTGATCTAGAAGAAGGGGGGTTATAACCTCAGTACAAAGACCCACCAGGGTCACCAATACCCATTTCCTCTGCTGCTGATCATCTACAAGATCTTGAGTAGCCTGTACAAAGAATAGTTCACAAGAGAAGGGTTCATTCAGTGTGGTCTGTCTCGACTCATCCTTATGGGAAAGAACATAAAGGTAACCTAACATGATTAATACAAAAGAGATCGAACGGCACATAATCATTCAATTGTGGTTGACTGTCCTACTCAGTGACCATTAAAGATATCCCCAGGAGAACATTGAGAAACAGTAGAAATAACCATCAAGAATTAATAATACAACAAACCTGAAACACTGAGTCCCTCCAGCCCTCCAGCAGCACAAAGTTATTTTATTTTGCTTTTGTTAACCAGATTTGCCTGACTGGATTTACTCAAAAACCCTTTTTCAGTGGATGCCTGGAGAGAAAAACTTCAAGATATTACAAAACATTTTAAACATACATTCAGTAGTATACACGAAGAATTATTAAACAATGCACATTAAAAATTACACATACGTTTACATTCATGTTAAAGAAGAGGCTGTTATTACAGTATAAAACATACTTAAGCATTAGTAGATGCTGAACACTGCGAATTTAAAGAAATGCATTGGTGTGTTTGTCAGCTATATCATGTCATTAGTGTTTAGAAATTCAAAGAAATTGAGGTGAAGGTAAGAAATAGGGCAGAAAATGTTGCTATTGTAATTCAAAAGTGGGGTGTAAAGCAGGTTCAGAGACAATTATATATATATATATATATATATATATATATATATATATATATATAAAGTTATATGGCTATAATAAGGTTTATATTAGAAGTGTAGAGATCGGGATGATTAGTGTCACAAAATAATCAATAGAGGTGGGAGATGCTATTCAAACTATTCAGTCATATGTTAAGACCGGTTGTGGAAAAAGAACTCTGAAAGAAGAAAAATGGTTTGAAGCTACGGCAAGCTGGAGACAATGGTGGCGTTTCTCCTGGAGATGTACGAGAGCAGATCCATTGATTTGATGGGTGAAGTTTTAGTTGTGCATACTGAAAGTATTTTGGTGGTACCGGGATGTGGTTCCATAGCTATTTGAATACAGAGTCACCTGTAGTATTAGATGATATGGTTATAGTGATTACAGCATAGAATTCTGTTGAGGGAGTAATGTTGTATTAAGTTAAGAGTTGGTCAGTTTTCTGTCTCATAGAGAAGTCTTTGTATTGTAGTTACTTGAGAAAGAGCTAGATGATGTGGAAGTTCTAACCAGTTTAATTCTCAGAGGAGTGTGGTGTGTTCTGTAGTTACAGTTTATTGCAACTATGACTATTCTTCTTTAACATTGCTCAGGTATGAACAGTTGTAATACCCAAAGTTTAGTGAAGATTGGGACACACATAAAGGAGAGATGGCAGTAAGAAAGTAGACGCTGTAAGTCTTCTGGCTGTGTCAATGAGATAGGTCTTTATTTTGTATAATGTATCTAGATTTTTGATTAGTTTTTCTTAACCATGGTGATCAAACTTCAATTGGTCATCTCTGATGACACACAGTAATTTTGTGTCATTTACTTGCTCTATCATGGTTTTGTTAGCTTAAATGGCAATGAATTGCATTGTACTGGCAGATAAATATTTTGGAGTGAAGAGTAGTAATGTAGGTTTTTTAGTGTTTAGAAGTAGTTGTGAATTATTTAGCCATGTTTCTATCAAAGAGAAGGATTGCTGTGTAAGGTCTTGCATTTTAGATAGAGGTTTGGCAGAAAAGATTAGGGGAGAGACAGCAAATTCAATTAGAGTAGCATTTTTGTAGCAGTATATACATCATTGATGAATATATTGAATAGTTAATGGCAAAAAGGTGAAAGATATTTTTGCCGTTTCATTGCTTGTGCTCTGTTTTAGAGGTACCTATGGAACAATTGCAAGGAAAAGTTGGTGAGCCCTAACGATGATTATTTATGTAAAAGTTTCTGGTGGGAGATGGCATCAGAAGCTTTTTTGATGCGTCTGGGAAAATGGTGGAGACCAGACTTCCTGCATTTCTGTGGGTATTGAGAGTATTAACAAAATTCAGCACAACAGTAGTTGTGCTGTGATGAGGATGGAAGCTGTGTTGGGGTGAAGACAGAAGCTGGTTATTTATTAGATAGTTGATAAGTTTTTATGAATATATTTTTCTAGTAGTTTTGATAGGAGAGATAAAATGTCAAATGGCCAATAGTTTGAAAGAGCTGTATTAATTGTGCAGGGGAATAATTATTGACTTTTTTTTCATAGAGGGGACTTTATTTTCAAATATGGGTAAATTTATTAGAATTGAAACTGTATATATGCAATAACATCAGCTACTATTTTAAGATATTTGCCAAGTA
>NC_056748.1:418322061-418367061 GCF_019279795.1 Protopterus annectens
TTTTGAAAGATCGGTGAAGAGAGCAGAAGAGAGGATGTTATTATTACGGTTTCTATTAATGGACTCGGTGACAGATAGGAGAGCGGTGGTGGTACTATGAAATGGCCTAAAGCCATGCTGGCAGTTAGCCAGTATGTTGTGCTTAATTAAATGGTCTAATAGCTGATGGAGAATGCATTTTTCCATGACTTTTGCTAAGGGTGATAGTAGAGCTATCGGCCTATAGTTAGAGTGATCATTAGATTTACCACCTTTATGTAGGGGAATAATGTGGGAGATTTTCCAGATGTCTGGAATGGTTCCCTCATTAATGGTTCTGTTTATCAGGATGGATAGAGGAAAGGCAACTACTTTGGCTGCTTTTTGCAAGTATTCAGAAGGTAACTGGTCTGCTGAAGGAGTACAAGGCTTAAGTTTTAGTATAATTTTGTAGATGAGAGTGGTAGAGATGGGTTGAAATTGGAATGCTGGTAGAGATCCAGGTATAGAGGTCGGAGACTTGTACTGTCAGTGGAAAGCTGACTGGTTAAAGATTGTATGGTCTCTGTGAAGTAGGTGTTGAAGTTGTTGGCAGTTTGATATGGGGCATTATGATCAGCACCTAGAGGGGATGGTGTACTAGAGTGACCAGAGTGAAGGAGTCTATGCTAGTCCAAAAGTTCTGTGGATTATTTTGGTGCAACTGCTGTAGTTTACAATAGTACCTCTTTTTGTCAGTGAGTATAGCTTTTTTTGTTATATTTCTCAACTGTCTAAAAGTTTGTTGTTCGGTGGTAGTTTAGTTTTGTGTTTATTTGCTCCCCATTAGGGGGGCACCTGACATCTGGGGCAAGAAGGGATGGTGTGGTGACGTTGGCTGCGTGTTTTGTGCCCCTGGCAACCTGATGTCATGGAGGAGGGGACGGCGACTGATGCAGGACCCAAGACTTTGATGGTCGGGCTGGCTGGGGGTGGCCTGCCAGCAGATTGCCTGGGTATGGTGACTGCAGCAGTGAATACACTTGAACATCTACATTTATGGTAAGTGTACACAACTGTACTTTTGGAGTATGAGCCATGCAATTTAGTGTATAAAATGCATAGATCTGAAGTAGTTTACTTCGCTTGATCTTCAACCTGGGGTTTTGGATCGGACGTGGCCACATTTTCCAGCTGTAGATCTGGGCTCTGGATTCTTCCCCTTGCCCATGGTGCCCCCTCTCTCTTCTCCCTTCGGATCTCATTTGCCACCATAGTGGTTACAAACATGATTTCTCAGCTCCAGCTAGTGTGTCATGTAAGTGAACTAAACTCTGTTTTTTCCCCCCTCTCTGACTTCTTCTATTACATCCTTTATTTTCACTTGCATCTGCATCGGATATTAAAAAAAAAATGTTCTTCTCCTCTCCTTTTCTATCTGAAGAGCGCATGTGTGTGTGTGTGTGTCTGTGTGTGTGTGCCTTTTGGCCTGTGTTGGGTATGGCAGAAGCCCCTAAGGCAGGGTTTAGGAAATGCACAGAGTGTGGCCATAAGTTATCCCCAGAAGATGGCCACTCTCTGTGCATCGGTTTGTCTCGGTGCAGATCACCTCAAGTCCCCCTGTCCTATTTGCACTGGTTTCAACCCCAGGGCACTTAATGTCTGGTGGGACAAACTGATACTGAAGGGATTGCTCCCCTCTTCAGGGACTACTGTCCCTTCTTCTCCAGCAGGGATAGCAGCAGCTGCTGCTTCTACTTCCTCTTCCCCGGCCTCTGGGACTCAAACTCCCGTGAAGAGGTTCGGGGAATGGGACAAGACCAAAAAGACCATTCCAGCAAGCGGTTCCCCCGACCGCTCATCGGAGGCATGTCCGCCACCAAAAGTTAGGCCTGTGACTAGGCCCGGATCTCCTCATTTACGCACCCCCAGGTTCTCCCCCGAGTCCGAGGAGACTTGTAGCCGGTCCCCAATAAAGACTTCTCCTACCGGCTCTCCCGACCAGTTTCGTTGGCGTCCTCCTGTTCCACCTGAAGTCTCAGCAAAGTGGAGATGGACAAGATGATGCAGAGATTTATCTGCACCCAGATCCAGATGGGAGTCTTGCCGGCACCCTCTCCCTCTGGAGGGAGCTCCTTGCAACCTTTGTTCCGACCAATAACTCCTTCTCCGATCCGACCAACGGTTTCAGAGTTCTTGGATCCAAGGACTCTCAGGGTCGGCACTGATGGTACCATGTACCTCGATGCCTGCCATTGCCTTGAGCTTGGCAGATCCGATGGGATCAGATCCGGTCTTTCAGAGCCGTAGCCTTGGGGTCAGATCCGAAGGGGTGCTGTCTGCTCCAAGCGCTTTGGCTTGGAGCATCCCACTTGGCATCTTGGCTCCTGGAGGCTTGGCTCTGACTCCCCTGTCGGGTCAGAGGGGGACGGGCCCCTCCATTACATCCCAAGAGGTTCACTCCCCCTTTGCATTCAACGTGGTGGAGAGGGTTGTCTTGGTGTCGAGGCCTCTGACCTTTTCATCCTCGAACTCCATCCAGACCCCCTTCGCTCTAAGTGCAGTTTTGACCATCTTGTTGCCTCAGGGACAGCCCGTGGTTACTATGCCCCAGGAAGTTCCGATGGAACTTCAAGAGGTTTACGAGTCCTCCTTGGAGAGTCCCCCTGAGGAGGTACTCCACAAACGTAAGTGTAAGAGGAAGCACTTGGACTCTCCACCAGAGTCTTTCACAGAAGACACGGACTTGGATAAAGGGGACGGTTACCCAAGGTCACCCCCCGAGGATGTCTCCTTTGGAGACATCATGTAGCTCCTTCACCAGAGGGGGGTTGGTCAGCCCCCAAACTGACCTCAGACGAGTTCATGTTCCTAGAGGCATTCAGCTTGGGCCCATCTACCTCTTGGGTGTCCCCTCCTGCTAATCCACTCATGGATTGATAACATCTAGGGCATGGAAGGAGCTGGACACCATAGAGCCCATCCCTAAGCACCCCGATAAAGTATTGAGTCCCCCATCAGACAGGACGCATTGGAACAAAGGGTCCCTGGTAGATGCGATGATGGTGGAGACTGCCACCAAGAAGGACCTTGCTCAAGAGTGCTCCATGATTCATCCCAATGATCAAGAGCAACGTACCATTTTGGGAAGTGACTATATGCTTCAGTGACCTTCTCGGTGACGGCGCTGAACTATATGGCATGTCATTAGACTCCAGAGATATCTAGTGAAGGAAATCATGGAGTCTACTCCAGAGTCCTTGTCAGCAGAGGACAAAAAGACCTTCTTCATCCAAATGGCCACCCTAAAAGCGGTTGCCAACATGTCCATGCGACTGCAGTCTCATGCTATGGAGGGGGCCGCAAGGGCGGCCGGAACAGGTGTTGCTATCAGGTGTCATGCCTCGCTCTGGTTGTGTCAATTTTCGGAGCCCTTCAAGGTGTCTTTCATCAATGCCCCCTATGATGGTTCTTCCCTCTTCAGGAAGTCAGTGAAAGAGACTCTGGTCCAGAGTGAGAAAGATGGAGGACTCTGTCTGCTGTTGGGATCCGCTTCTCCTCTCCTCAAAGATCCTTTTCCAGGAATCAGTGAGGCACGAAGAAGATGTGGTTCCAAAAGTCTCCGGCATTTTCCCAGGACACTCAGGATTTTCTGTCCCCAAGAGGCAGAGGGGGTCCTAGGAATTTTGAGTCCCAAGAACCCTTTTCAGAGGGACCTGGGCAGCAGCCCAGAGGGGTTGCCCGACTGCTCATCTCTGGAGGCAGTCAGGGGTCACCTGTTGCTACACCCAAAGGCATGGGAGTCCATTGCGAAAGATCGCTGGGTGTTGTGAACCATTTCCAGAGGATATTTCGGTCCATTCAAGGAACATCTCCGCCTGAACAAACTCCTTCCAGACATCCCACCTGCGCAACGGGAGGAGGCAGCACTAGAAATAGGAAAGCTGCTGAAGAAACGAGTCATCTTAACTGGTCCCCCTAGACCAATCTGGATCCAGCGTTTACTCCAGGTTCTTTTTAGTGCCAAAAAAATGGGGGACCTCAGACCTATCTTGGACCTGTCCACATTGAATGTGTCAGTAACCAAGACAAAATTCCAGATGCTCATGCTTCAATCTTCCTCGCATTACCCTTTGCTGCTTACTGCTCATGTTATGCTCACTATGAGTATTGTATTTTGTACTTTTTAATAACTAATGTTTTTATGTAACAATAGCTTTTTTTTAGTTTGGTCTGTTATGACTTTTTATATTAATTTTGTATGTGTCTTGGAGCTTTTCTCTCCAGGCCTCTACTGAAAATGGACATGTATCCAGCTAGACTAGCCCAGTCAACAAATGTAAAATAAATAAAATAAAATAAAAATAAATAAATAGTTCTGTTAGCTCTCCACTTAGCCCATGATTTGTTCCTAAGTAGAATTTTCTGTCTGGTTACTTTTGAAAGCCATGGGGCTGGTTTGGACTTCATTCTAACAGATCGTTTATATGCATGCTCATCAAGGATTGCTAAATATTTAGAGTTAAAATATTTAACAGCCTCTTCAAGTGGGAGAATGTTTAGAGGATTCCAGTCACAGGAATTTAGTTCATTTTGGAATAGTACAGGGTTAAAGTGTTTCTTGGTTCATGAGATCCTATAAGTAGGGGTGTTAGAAATATCATTATTTTGTCTTATAATGTAAGTCAGAGTATGATCACTTACATCATCAGGTAGTGTTCCAACATTATAAGTTTGTTTATGTTTATTAATAAGTATCCAGTCTAAGGTGCTCTCTTTTTTGGTTGGTTTGTTAATTCTGGTTGTGTCGGTGATTGCTTGACTAAAACCATGAAGATTAATATGTGAGGAAGGGTTTTTAGTATTGACAGTTTTCCAGTCAGTATTGAAGTAACCTAATATTATTGTTTCTTGTAAGTAAGTTGAGGACACCCAGCTTAGAATATCTTCTATTGTATAGCTGTTATTACCGGGGGGTAGGTAGATACAGATGATATAAAGGGATTTGCTAGGGTTGAGTTGAAGTCTGGAGATGAGGACTTCAGCCTTACTGTCCTGAGGTGGGGTATAAGTTATAGCGGAGACCTGTAGGCCATTTTTAAATATGAGTGCTACCCCCCACCCTTACGTTTTAAGTGGTCTTCTCTCAATATGTTGTAGCCTGGGGGGGGATTATTTCGTTATCCTTAGTTCCAGGTTTTAACCAAGTTTCTGTAAGGCAAAAGATGTCAAAGGAATGAATATCAAGGAGGGCATAGGGATGGGCTACTTTGTTGTTAATACTGCGAATATTGAGATATCCTATTAGTAAAGAGTTGGAGAGTCTGATCTGGGTTGGAAGGGTTGAGGGTGTGGTGCAGTGAATATTTACTGTGGAGGCATTGGTTGGGCTGGGATTTGAGTGGATGTCACCATCTTTTAAGGTGGGGTTCTTTAGCCTAGAA
This sequence comes from Protopterus annectens, assembly GCF_019279795.1. Lineage (NCBI taxonomy): Eukaryota > Metazoa > Chordata > Ceratodontiformes > Protopteridae > Protopterus > Protopterus annectens. The sequence continues at coordinate 418,327,464 of NC_056748.1, forward strand.
ACTGGGTTATATATATAGCTAGTTTGATATTTCACTTTCCTTACTAAGAGGTTATTGTACTTAATGTGTGTGAGTTGATGGAACTTAGCTAGCAGGTAGCAGGGAGTGGAGTTAATGTTTATGTGAATATGGGTGAGGGAAATATTGTGAATGGCTGTTTGTTTTGGAGAGTAGTTAAGGTGATAGTAATTCACCTTTTCAAAACAGGTTAGGCTGAGGTGAGGGCAGTTATAAGTGTGGCTATGAGTATTAAGTTGGTTAGGATAACTTTAGTTGTAGTCTGCATTTTGTTATGGACACCTATACAAATACAATGAAGGTTAGACTGGGATAAGATAATAAAAAAAATAGTAAGTGTGGGAGAGACTTTATGGAGAGGGAACTGTAATGCTATAAGGTATGGAAAAGCACTTTAAATAGAGACACTTGAGAGAGTTGAGAGAGGAGTGGTGTAGCTAAGTGGAGTAGGTGGTTGGAGCAATTGATTGGTAGGATGGGAGAGAGGGTGTGGTTTAGGAAGTATAAGTTAAGGGCTACTGGGGTGGGTGAAAATTGGGGGTAGGGTAGGGGAGAGGAGTGAGCCCGCAGGGCGAACGGAGCGGGTAGACCCAAGGAAAGAAAGGCAGCAGGGCAGACAGTGTGACAACTATCAGTATGGTGAAGGTAAGTGCAGAGGGTGGTAATTAGGCTGGTTACAGGGGTGCTTAGGGACTGTGTTGAGGGGAGTGGGGTGAAAGTCAGAGGTAGGTAGGACTATTAACAAGCAGTTAAAGTAAAGAACGTGAAAGGACTAGTTATGGTGAAAGAGATTGTGTGAGGAAGAGAGGTTATGGGTGGGTAAATACTGCCATCTAGTGGCCAAATTAATTATGTGGAGTGAGGAATCACTGTAGGAGGTAGAAAGGTATAAGGAAAGGATGAAATAGGATGAAGTAGGTATGGGGGCTTTGACTGCAGGCTTCTCAGGCCGGGTCCTATACTTGCTCCTAGTAAGTGGTAGAGCCACTTTACATTCAAAATAAAGTAGGATTAATTCCATGTAACATACTTTCTTTAGTTTCTTTCCTGTCACTTCAGGGAGAAGGTAGGACTTTCCTGTTGGGGGGAGTAAGTAAATCTGGGAATAAATAGTGTCTGTAACTGTTCGTGGTTGTCCAGGAGGACAGGGCCAGTAGACAAAGCAGATTAGGTAGAGAGGCAGAAAAACTGGAGAAAATAATGAGAGGAGATAATTGTAATTCAAATATAGCTATAATCAAACAGAGGTTAACAGGTTAATCAGCTATTAAGGAACATGCACATATAACTGGTAAGGCAGCAGAGAGTATAGATAAAAACAACATATATGCCTCAGATATCATGCTCTACACATCTAACCATTAAAATCACTTTATAATATGCATAGCAACTGTAACAGATGCCATTAAAGGTGCAAAGTTCTACAACTAGCTAAGTAGGGCCAGGAGTATCACAGAAAACCTTACTTTTCACACAGATAAATACTTAAACTTAGGCAGGTTATACAGTACAAACCCTAAAAACTATTGAACTGGGTATAGGCAGATATGAAGACTAAACTGGGGGGGGGCATGGCTCAGTCTATATGAGCGAGCAACCTTCTGGTTTAACCTTTGCGATACCCAGTAAAGTCGGGCTGTGAAAGGGAATGTCTGAGCAACAGGGGCAATTGGGACACCTATATTTGGGTAAGAACAGGATTACTACTTATGTATAGATACATTCAATGTGTTTGTAATCTGTCTAGAGTGAGCGTGATTACATTACCAAGTGTAGTTCATTAAAACAGGGTAGATACGCTCGTTACACTCTAGCACTGCTGGTGAGAAGATGCTAATTAGAGGTTATGTGATGAAGGTAACATTTCAATCCAGCATGCGGAACTTCCCACTAATGCAGCTGGTAAGCTAATACTGGATTCAGCTTTGTAGTTCAGCATGAAACATTAATATTATGGGGATTAAAAGGGTGGTGGTGCACAACATCCGGAGAGGAGTAGAATGCTAATTCGCTGCTAATGCAGCTGGTAAGCAGAACAGGCACAGTCTTGTTAGCCCCAACGTGGCTGGAAAGGTTTTATCATTGGATATTGACTTCAAAATGGAATACTCACTCCTAGGAGCCATGTAAGCAGCAACTTGGGTTTTAGTTGGACAGTTGTAAAATACTATTTAAATGAGTTTCAAAAGCGTGGGAGTAAATGAACTTTAAAGAGACTAGCGCAGGTACTAGTATGGTCGGCTACCACGTGGAAGTGGTTAGCGACATAGAATCGACACTAGCTTGATGTTGGAAAGCTCTGTAACCAGATAAATCCTTTAGAGCTATGGCGGTGGAGAGTAGAAATTAAGGTTTAATTCTCAAGCTTTGCTGCAGCATTGTGCAGGTTACAAAGTCAGCGTATCACAATTGAAAATACCTCGCAACAGCAGTAGTACTATGCACAGTTAGACCTGCAGGTAGCTATTCCTGCAACATATGTAGTTCTAATACATTTCTGCAGCAAACATTAGACAACGTACTACTAAGCAGTTAAATGATAATTGGCGGATAACATTCTATGAAACAGACACTAAACACAGTCAGTTATTAACAGGGCTGGAAATGATATGCAAGATCCAGACAATACTCCAGCAAAACTTTGTTGGATTAAGAGTATCGCACTTACAGGAAGTATGGGATAGCAGGCCAGGAACGCACAGCAGCCACGAGCAGGTCCAGGGGGTTTAAAGATGGTGCCCTGGGGAAATTGGTCTTTATGATAGGTAAGGGCAGATGTAGGTAGGGAAAGGGGGAGGAGTTATGTGAGTGTGAGCAAATGCAAGCTGGAAGACCAAACTCAGCAGAGCTTAGATAGTGAAGTCATACAAAGACATTAGAGTTAGTTTACTTGGCTGGTTTGGGGAACAGGATAAGTACATAGATGAAGAGAGATAAAGTGGGCAAAGGGGTATTAGGGGTCAGGGAGATAGGTAAGGCAGTATGTAGAGAGGAAGATAGTCAAGGTATATGTAGTTATAGATAGGAAGAGTAGCACTGAGGAGACCCAAGGAAAGAAAGGCAGCAGGGCAGACAGTGTGAAAACTATCAGTATGGTGAAGGTAAGTGCAGAGGGTGGTAATTAGGCTGGTTAGAGGGGTGCTTAGGGACTGTGTTGAGGGGGGTGGGGTGAAAGTCAGAGGTAGGTAGGACTATTAACAAGCAGTTAGAGAAAAGAACGTGAAAGGACTAGTTATAGAGAAAGAGATTGTATGAGGAAGAAAGGTTATGGGTGAGTAAAGACTGCCATCTAGTGGCCAAATTAATTATGTGGAGTGAGGAATCACTGTAGGAGGTAGAAAGGTATAAGGAAAGGATGAAATGGGATGAAGTAGGTATGGGGGCTTTGGCTGCAGGCTTCTCAGGCCGGGTCCTATACTATCGCCTAGTAAGTAGTAGAGCAACTTTACATTCAAAATAAAGTAGTATTAATTCCATGTAACATACTTTCTTTAGTTTCTTTCCTGTCACTTCAGGGAGAAGGTAGGACTTTCCTGTTGGGGGGGGGAGTAAGTCAATCTGGGAATAAATAGAGTCTGTGACTGTTCTTGGTTGTCCAGGAGGGCAGGGCAGGTAAACAAAGCAGATTAGGTACAGAAGCAGAAACATTTCTTTAGTTTCTTTTCTGTCACTTCAGGGAGAAGGTAGAACTTTCCTTTTGGGGGGGAGTAAGTCAATCTGGGAATAAATAGAGTCTGTGACTGTTCTTGATTGTCCAAGAGGGCAGGGCCAGTAGACAAAGCAGATTAGGTAGAGAGGCAGAAAAAAGGAAGTATGGGATAGCAGGCCAGGAACATACAGCAGCCACGAGCAGGTCCAGGGACTTTTCAAGTGACTGGTTATTTCTCTGTAATCACAGCATACTTCCACCAAGACAACCTCTGCTGTGTTACTAAGTATATGGGGGAATAACCACTGGACCTACAAAAAGGAATGAAATTAGGACAGAAATTGATTACTTTTTAATATCTGTTAGTTTAAAAGTAGAGTTTGGTATGCTGGATTTTTAGATCATGTGGGTGTATGGGCTAAAGTGTAGGAAAATGAAGAATATATAAGAACAGGAAAAGGAATAAAGAGAACTAATGAAAAAGAACTAGATTTAGAAGAAAAAAGAAGTTATGGAATTATGGAAAAATTGTATGAATATAAGAGAGTTTTATGAAAACTGGACTGCTTGGTGGCTTAATTTTTAAAGAGAAATATAAAAAGTGTTTTTTAGATTGTATAAAAAAGAAAATAAAAAAAGAAAAAGAAAGATATACGATATTTAGTCAAGAAACAGAGACGTAATAGAGAAGCAAAATTCCTTTTATGAAAAAGAAAAATATATAAAATGAATCAAATTAAAATTAACAACTTGTTATATAAACAAAACTATTGTTTACAAAGAAAGAAAGAAGAGGTAGCACCACATTTGAGCGAAACAATAAAAGAAAGAAAAATAATAAGATAATTAAAAATAGGCAAGGTAATTAAATAAGACAGCAAGAATGAACACATGAAATAATTAAAGAATATATTTTGGAATTATTTGTTATAAGAGAAAAAACATAGAACACATTTATAAAGGTGAAAAATTAAGTAAAAATAATGAGTATTTAGAACAAAAAATATGAAAGAATTGAAAGAAATTATAAAAAATATTAACATGAATTCTGCCACAGAACTGGATGGAATTGAATATGGTATGTATAAAGAAATTAAAAAGTGGCAAAACATTTTTTTTAGAAGTTGTGAATGAATGGTTATAAAGTGGAATTAAAGAGAAAGAAATATGTACAGAAGTTATAAAATTTATATTTAAAAAAGGAAATAAAGAGGAGATAAAAATGGAGACCTATAACATTGAATAGTGTGGAGTATAAATTTTTTATGAGAATAATAACAAAATGTTTACAAAAATAATGGATAGAATATATGACCAAAATTTATTCGGAAGAAAATGAAAAGGAAATCAAGTTTTATTATGGATATAAGAGAAATAATTGATGTGATCATAAATAAAAATGTAGAAGCAAAGGTTATGATATGGGATATACGTAAAGCCTATGAAAATATTCAATATAAATCATTATGGGGAATTTTGCAGGCATATAATGTAAGCAAAAAATATTACAAGTAATAAAATCTCTTTATAAAAGGAATTATGTGAAACTAAATGTAAATGACTGGATTGGGGAAGCAATAAAAAATAGAATGTGGAATAAAACAGGGTTACCCAGCTAGCAGTGTAATGTTCTTATTAGTTATGAATGTAATAGTGAAGGAAATTAACAAAATGTCAGGTAGCAGTGGATATAAAATGAAGTACAATTGCCAATAACGTATAATTATGCGGATGGTGTATTAACTGTTAAAAATAAAGTATTGATGGAAGAAGTATATGAGAAATTAAGTATAAATTAAAAAAATGGTTTAAGTATAAATAAAGAGAAAAGTAAAAGATTTGGTTTTGAAGGTATGATAGGAGGCATTGAGTTAAATGAAAACTATATAGATATATTAGGAATAATATTTGGAAGGAATGAATACAGACAACAATGGGATGAGGTACTCAAAGAAGTAAAGCATATGACTATTTTTTTTGGAAATCATATAGCTTTTCATATAGAAAAAAGCACACTTGTTGAATACCATCGTAATAGGAAAAAATGCTTATGTTGCTAACATCTATATTATTCCTATTAAGCATGAAAAGGAACTAATGATGATTATATTCTCTTTTATATGGGGCTCTAGACTGAATCCAGTCAAGAGAGGGATTTTATATATGAAAGAAGAGCAAGTAAGCTTGGGTTTAATAAACCCAATAGTACATGCAGCATCTTTAATTTTATATAAGATATTAAAAGGAATTATGATGGAAAATAAAAACTTGATAGAAATGGTACTATATTATTAATACAAAGAACTGTGGGAAGGGATGGAAGTTAAAAAAAGAAGTAAAAGCATTGTGAATGAAGAAATGAAAGAGTACCAAGACAAAATTATGTTATGGAAAATAAAAAAGAATATAGGTGAGAAAAATAGAAAGGAATGGTACTTAAATATTATGAAAGTATTTTATTGCACTGATCCACAGAAAAAAATTAGAAATAGATAAGAAAAAAGCCATAATGATGAGATATAATTACTATAAAAAGATTAAAGAACGTAATGCTTTTTATGGAGACTGTCTGTAAGAAAATTGCCGGTTAAGGCAAATATACTATACAAGAAGAAATAAGACAGAATATGTAATAAATGTGAAGAGTTTGAGACTACCGAGCATGTGTTTTTGAAATGTGAAAGTGTTAATTTGTAGAAAGAAATAAGTAAACATAACAGGGTGAAACATTTGTTAAAATTTGAGCAAAATAATATGGACATAATAGAATTTGGTTGTTAGTGTGCACAAAAACAGGAAGAACTGAAGAAAATGGGCAGAGTAATATTTTATGTTTCATGGACTATACGGAACAAGAGACTAAATGAAATTAAATACAATGGAAATGGACTTTGACAAAGATTCTGGAGAAAATAATGTTTTGTTTGTGGATAAAAGAGTAGGGGAATGCTTAAACTGAAGTTTATATGTATGGAGATTTGTAAACAGATGTAAATAATGTAAACATGTATATAATATATAAATAATATGTAATGTATATATCAGTAAAACATCCCTACTCATAAGTGAGAGTGGGAACCATTTTGCAGGTGCATTTTCTGTTTCCATTCCAGGTGCAGAGGTACCCCAGAGAGACATGGAGGCAGATGAAGAGAGAAGGAGACGATGGAGTGGTGAGAGAAATGGAGTATAAAGCAAATATCAGGACCAGAGAATGTGTTCAGGACTCTGAGGAGATGTTTCAAAGAAATCTGCTTGATCGGGATGAGTCACAAATGATGGATGTATTAAAGAAGTGGTGCAGAGCGAGACAGAAAATGAAGAAGATATTTTCTGGGGGGACATTATGGAGAAACTACAAAAGGAGAATACAGAGACAATCCTGAAGAATAATGGTGAGATGGAAAAGAAAATATATGCAGAGAAAGTAAAGCAAGGCAAAAGTGAAGCAGAAAAGAAGGCAGAAGAAAATGAAAAAATGGAAGTAAGTAGTAAGGATTCAAAGCAAAGAAGGCAAAGAAATGGACAGGTATGAAGTGTGGGACAATTTAACAGCTCATTTGGGTTTAAAAGTACACAAGATAAGACAATTTATCTTAACAAAGAGACATTTTATGACATTATAGCTGAGACTGTTTTTTCAATGGAATTTTTGGGGAGAATTACATTACAAAAAAAAAAAAAAAAAAAAAAAGAATGACTACAACCCATGGAACCTTTGTGTGATAAAAGCATTTAATGGGGAAACAAAAAAGAAAATTCATGCAGAATTAAAAATTTCAAACAGAGGTAGAAAATGAGATTTTGAAAGAACATTTGAAAAGTTTATGTAAAGAATTATTGGACATTACAAATGTTTATGACAAAAGGAGGTTTATGGATTGGTGGCTGGGATTGTAATATTGTGTTAAAAATAGAAAGAGAAAAAATTATATATATATATATATATATATATATATATATATGGGTTCCCTATGTTAGACCGACAGCAAGGAAGATTGACACTCAAAACACCGACACCAGAAGAACGACGAAGCAGATGACTGACAAGTCATAATCCTGACAGCAAAAACACTGACAGAGGTAACTTGTGAGCATGACCCAGTAAGTGTGCGATAGTGAGGGACTTAGGGTTAGGGTGCGGATAAGGTAAGTGTGCAATAGTGAGGGACTTAGGGTTAGGGTGCAGGTAAGGTTAGTGTGTGATAGTGAGGGACTTAGGGTTAGGGTGTGGGAAAGGTAAGTGTGCAATAGTGAGGGACCTAGGGTTAGGGTGTGGGTAACGTGAGTTTGCCATAGTTAGGGACCTTAGGGTTAGGGACCAGGTAAGGTGCATGTGCGATAGTTACGGACCTTATGGTTAGGGAGCAGGTAAGGTGACTGTGGGTTAGTTACAGACCTTAGGGTTAGGGTTTGGGTTAAGGTTAGTGCATAGACAGTTTTGTGTAAAGTGTAGTGTAGGTTTTTAGGTTGTTGGTGTGCTTGTGTTGTATGTGTGTTGTGTGTAACAGTGAACTTTTTGTTTTGTTAAGTGTCGGGACTGTGGTTGTCGGGCATGTGAACTTTTGTGTTTTGAGGTTTCGTTCTTCTGGCATCGGTGTTTTGAGTGTCGATCTTCCGAGATATATATATATATATCAAATGTCCTTTTCCACAAACAAAATACATGTTTTGGGTTGTCACCAGTATTTTACAACACCCGTATTCCACTCCACATTTATCATGTTATCATATAAATATATATATATACACACCAAACATGATAAATGTGGAGTGGAATACGGGTGTTGTAAAATACTGGTGACAACCCAAAACATGTTTTTTGTTTGTGGAAAAGGACATTTGATCAGTAACTGTGACAAAAAAAAATTAAATTTGTGGGGAAATAGGACATGATGCAAAAAAATTCAACTGAAATGTTATAAATGTAACAAAATTGGATATTTATGGATGGATTGTGAAAATGAAAATAAGTGTAAGAGAAAAGGAAAAAAAGATAGAGAAAAAATGAACAAAGGGAAGAAATTTTAGAAGTAGTAGAAATAGAAGAAAAATTAGATGAAAAAAATAATAAAGACATAGGAAAAGTTTCTGAAGTAAGTGATGAAGAAGACATAAATTTGGAGGTAGCAAAAGAAAAAAAGAATTCTGTTGGTAAATGGGTAAAATACAAAAAAAGAAAATCTAAAGGGATAAGTACAAAAGAAAGGAAATAGATGAAAATTAATATAAACAGCTAATGACTAGGAGTGGGTATAATGGTTTGATTCACAGAATCAAGGTACAGTGCTTGACTCTCACCTTTGGCAGGAAAATTGGCAAGGCTTAGAATGGCATATTAAGAAAGCTACCCTAGAAATTACCTATGAAGTTATGAAACTATGAATCTAAGGAATATGGAAAATGAACATTTAAGAGTGCTTTCTGTAAAAGTGAATAGTATTAGGAATATAGTAAGAAGAATGGGGATTTTGGATGGGTGTAATACGTGTGATGTATATGTAATTATATTAGAAAAATACACAATTTTTAACAAAGAAAGATTACAAACAAAGTAACTATAGGAAGGAAAGATAATCTGAAACTTGGGAAATGACAGATCTTCTGGAATAGCTGTATTCTGCAGAAATACAGTAAAGATATTAGATGCAATGTTAGCAAAAAAATGGGAAGATTAACCATTGTAGATTTAAACTGGAAAGAACAAGTACATAGAATTATAACATTATATGCTTATACTAATTGTAAAGAAAGAGAAAGCTTACTTTGCCAGATTTTAGACTATGTAGTGATAAATTTGAGTATTATAATAACAGGAGATTTTAATTGTGATTTAAGTGGCAAATATAAAAGGAAAGGAAATAAGAACAATGTCAGAAGTTATAAGAGGTGGTAAGTTAAACCTTCAGGACAAAAATTCATGGACTTACAAAAGGGGTATGTACAGAACTGAAATTCATTATTTTATAGAATCAGTAGGTTTAGTTATAGGAGAAATAGAGGTAGTTGAATCAGGATTTTCTGATCCTCTTGCAATGTGGTTAGAGATAAAGGAAAACAAGGTATGTATAAAATAGGCAAAGGAATAAAAAGGATAAATAAGAAAGCATGGAATCGAGAAGGAAAGAGATTAGTAATACAGTTATGGAAAGATCATATCACTATGAGAACATTTTATAAAAATTGGTCTGAATGGTGGATAATATTTAAGGAAAAATATAAAAAATATTTTTATAGTGGCAAAATGATGTGAGAAAAATAGAGAAAGAAAAATATAAAAGAACATATAATAATGCATTGGAAGATTTAGAAAATAATGTGACAGTGAAAAAGAATTATATTAAAGAAGTCAAGAAAAATACAAGAATTGTATAATCAAGGATATTTTTACAAGAAAAAAAAAGAAGTATTGAGATACTTAAGCAGATTAGTAAAGGAAGATGGTAGCATAATGAGAGGAATAAAAAATGTAAAAGGAGAAATAGAAAGAACTGAGGAAAAGATTGCAAATAGTGCAATACAATATGTACAATAAATGTTTAAAGAAAAAAGAAGGTAATGAAAAAACATGGAAAGTAAAAAAGTTAACAAAAAAAAAAAGAATAATGAGTTGGAAATTGAGATTCCTTTAAATGAGCTAGATAAAGTATTAGGACAAGTAAATATAGATTCCACTGCAGGACCAGACAGAATACGGTATGAAATGTATAAAAATTTAAAGAATTGGAAAATATGCACACACACACACACACACACATATATATATATATATATACATATATATATATATATATGTATATGCACACACACACACATATATATATTCAACAGCTACCCAGTATAACCCTAAGGCTCTAAATTTGCCTTTATTGCATTCTCCTACTAATTCCACTGATTGGTTTCCTTGATTACTGCTGCTGCTTCTTTAGACTGTGCTACGCCACCTGCTGGCACAGGTAAAGTTGCTTCCCTTGGTTCTACATCATTCAACTCAAACCCCCCTCCCACAATGCACTGCGGCAAGTAAAAGCCACACACAGGCTTCTGTGCCATCTCTGCCCCATCCTCCCATCCCCAACAAGGTGGTGTAACATGCTGACCAGGTATGTACTTATTTAGAGAAAATGCAATGTGAAATGATCTTGTTGATTTAAATTGTACTTCCAAACAAATGGCATCTTTATCTCCTTAGTTGCTGTATTTTGGTCGCCTGTATATTGTCTATATTTATACCTGCATTGGCTCTCACTACAGGCTCTAAAGTTATTTATCTAGCATTTGTTAAGAACAGCAGCAATAGCTGCATTTCAGCCTGTTTACCCTGTTTTGGGATGTACTAGCTTTAACTGCTGTAAAAGATCTGAAACATGTTTTTTAATGTGCAATTGTGATAGGGTGAGATACAGCAGCATATTTACTGACTTGGCCACATTTTCATTTGGAAAAGCCCCTGCAAAGTGTCTTAAACTGATTTGGCCCCCTGTTAGTAAATCTGAAACATGTGCCTATCTAATGTACAATTGTGATAGGTGAAATACGGCAGCATAGTATGACTTGGCCGCATTTTCACTTGAAAAGCCCCTGCAAAGTGTTTTAAACTAATTTGACCAGCTGTTAGTAGATCTGCAACATGTCTCCCTAATGTGCAATTGTGATATGTGAGATACGGAAGCATAGTATTGACTTGGCCACATTTTCATTTGAAAAAGTCCCTGCAAAGTGTTTTAAACTGATTTGATCTGCCGTTAGTACATCTGCATCGCGTTTTGGATAAGAATAAATGTACTATTGGCTTTTCAACCTGTTTTGGACCTTTACCTAATTCTAACTGCTGGTATGGCTTTAGTAGTGCATATGTGCATTTAAAAAAATTATAGGAGGACTATGATAGCATTGTACCAATTTGGAGATACTTTGGTTTTCAATTGAAAAACCCCCTGCAAAGTTTTTTCAGCTGCTTTGACCTGCTGTTAGTACATCCGCATCATGTTTACGATAAGAGTAGATGAATTATTGGCATTTCAACCTGTTTTTGGACTTTTCCCTAAATCTAACTGCTGTTAAGGTTTTAGTAGTTTGTATGTGCATTATAAAAGAATGATAGGAGGAATACGATAGCAGTATTTTGGAACCCAAACAGCGCGTAAACTGTTCTTTTGGAAATGCTCTGCAACTTTACAAGCTATACCCTGTTTTTTGCCTCCCCCAAATTGTAACAGCTGGAAGGGTTCTGCTGTTATGTATGTCCATTAGAAAGGAATGAATAGTCATACATGATAGCCTTTTACTTAAATGGTGGCATCTTCAATGCCAAACGTTTCAAAAAGTGTTTGTTAAACGGCTCTGCACTTTTCAACAAGCCTTACCCTAATTAGGACCTTTCCCAACTTTTAACTGCTGGAAAGGTCCTGGTATTGTTTAGGTCCATTATAAAGGAATGATAGGATGAGTACATTAGTGTTTTAAAGGATTGGGGCCATTTTTCACTTCCAAACATCTAGTAAGTGTTTATAAGTGCTCTGCCATTACCAATAGGATGTATGCGGTGGCGTATTACTAATTTTGGCTGCATTTTCATTGCCTCACATCTTGAATAGTGTTTTCAATTTGTTCTGCAATGTATAGCTGCTGATTATTGCCAATACTAGTTGTAACTATTGTGGTGGGACAAGTATTTAACTGCTGTTTAACATTTATTGCATTCCTACCTGCTACTATCTAACCTAATTTAACAAGTTTAAGTGGGGGGCAAATATTTAGCTGCTGTAAAACATTACAAGTATCCCTACCTGTTTCTAATGTATTATAAAGTTCCCTACCTGTTTCTAATGTATGTAATTTAACAATTTGCTGGTCAGAACACCCTACTATCCAGCTGTGAATAGACTGTTCTCAGTAGCATTGTCAGGTTACTGATTTCACTCTGTAACAATAGACCTAGCTTTGTCAATGTAACAGAACCAGTTGTTCCCAGTTAAGCATACAATTAATAATAGGGTAACTAACTGCCTAAAATGAGACTGTATTTATAAGAAACTAAGTGTGTAGCTAACTGCAGTTATAGCATTGTTCCAACTTCCTACTGCTCATCTCCTCCACCATTTAACTGTGTCAACTACTCTGACTCTCACTATACCTTCTATTTCTCTCCACAATGGTCTAGATTACATTCCCTACCACTCTCCTCATTCTCTTCACATTCTCCCATTTTCATGTTAAAGCTCTCTTTTGCTGCATTCTTCCTCAACTCCCTCACCCTTTAACTAACTCTACTGTGGTGTTACCATAACTAAATCTGTCCTAAACCTTATCTTATCCTCCACATCACTACTGACTTACTGGAAACAACACTACTGTTATTCATCTCATCCTTATCCTCCTTTCTATTTTGTTTTATAGGTCCCTGACACTTAAATCAGGCTTTGTTTAATCCCCAGCAAAAATTGATGAACACCCACACCCTCAGGTGTGCTGCTTCACCAGAGGAATTCATCTTCAGCAACACTGCAGTTACTGAACAACGTATGTGCTACAGTAAATATATGTAACCCTGTCCTGATTTGCATTTTGTGAGCCATGAGGAACTAGTGCTCCTGGTCAGCGACAAACCATTACTGTGTCCCTATCACCTGGTTCTCTCAGGCCATTAAACTGGTCTACTCCCCACTAATCCCTCATACATAGCCTCTCTCTCAGCTACCTCCTTCCCTTGCTCACCTATCTCCATTTGTAACTGCCCCTCAAACCTCTACTGTTTCCTATCATCAGGCCTCTATCAGCCTTCCTTCATCAACACAGTTCTCCACTAGCTACTCCAGACCCAGTGCCTCCCCTTTCCCTACCAGACTCCCCAAACTCACCTCTCTAGCCTAGCTCCTAGATTAGTATCTAACCACCCCACCCATAGATTTGTGCTAACGAATCAAAGTTGTCCATTATTTCAACAGCTACCCAGTATAACCCTAAAGCTCTAAACATGTCTTTATTGCATTCTCCTACTACTGCCACTGATTGGTTTCCTTGATTACTGCTGCTGCTTCTTTAGACTGTGTCTTGCCTCGCTCCATTCGCTTCCTTCACTTCTCACCCTTACCCTACCCTCATTCCCACCCACCCCATAACACTTACACTTATAGTTACAAACCACACCCTCTACTAATTAACAATCCCACCCATCTAATCATCCCCCATACATTACATTTCACCACACCCCAAACATTTCACCCTTTACCTGCTCCCAATTACAACAGCTATAGATACTACTCCTACACACCTTTACTCTCTACTCCCACTCATACCCCCTCTACACAAACTTAAAAGATGCACTCCCCACAGTCTACCCAACCTCTAAGACTAGTAATATACTTACTAACAACCATATCTCTACTGCTCCTCTCCATCCTGACCTCATACCACACTGAACTCTATATGAGCAACACAACACAATGGCAAACAGATTCCACAACCACTTCCATTAAACAAACACTTCCCCATATCAACACCCAACCTCACCTCCTCCCAACCTCTTTCATACTCTTATAACAAATCAACATATAAAACTAACCCCCACTCTTCCCAAAAACAGGCCAAAATACTACACAAACGTCATAGACTCTGTCTCCACCTACTCCATAATCTCTTCTGTTGTGGAGATATGCACTCTAATCCAGGTCCCAACTCTTTAGACACAACTAATTTAAATCCAACAGATGCTATATTCCAGAGGCCTACTTCTTCTCTTCTCCTCTTAAACATAAATGTGAGAAGTATTATCAACAAAATTCAAGACTTACATGCCCTGCTAGCCTTATACAAACCAGAGATAGTGGTGTTAACTGAAACTTGGCTTAAGCCAGAATACCATGACAATGAGATCACTCCACCTAGGTATAATATTATATGTAATGATAGAACAGGGAAAAGAGGTGGAGGAGTAGCCATAGTTTTCCAAAATCATCTCACCATAGAACAATTTGACTTCAATGCCCATGAAACAAAAGATTTAGAAGCAATATTTGATAAGCTAAAACTAAACTCCAAAAAAGATATTATTATTGCAGGTGCCTACATTCCACCAAGCAATAACATTACCACACTGGAAAACCTGCTATACTGGATGTCTACCTCCATCTCACACGAAACCATACTACTGGGAGACTTTAATACTGACTGGGCTGAATGCTCCAGTCACAATCCCTCCTCCCATATAAACCTACATGGTTTTACCCAAATTATTTCTGACCCCACTAGAAATGATAAGACATCCAAACGCCAGTCCATTTTTGACTGGATATTGCTATCAAACCCTAATCTCACACAACACTCAGGCTGTCACCCAGACAGTCTAAGTGACCACCAAGCAACCTACCTTATTAGGAACAGATCCCACCATACAACTCTCCCCACTCTAAAGATAATACACAACAAAAGGAACCGCAAAACTAATGACCTACTCAACACACTAAAATACAGGAATTGGACTCCCCTAACTCACCTACCTCTAGATGAAGCTGTGCAATACTTTAACTCAGCCTTCCTCAAAATCCTAAATGAGCATGCACCACCCAGAACCATTAGAGTCAAAACTAATTACAACCCTTGGCTAACAAAAGAGACAAAAACTATAATGAATGATAGGGACAAAGCTTGGGTACAGTTTCATAAACACAAAACCTCCTCCTTGAAACAAATCTACTTAGAACTCCGCAACAAAGCCAAAAAACAGATCAAACTAGACAAAGTCAATTACTATAAAACCATGCAAGACAAATTTGCTCATAACCCACAGAAATTCTGGTCCACAATAAATAGTTTACTTCACCCTGGAAAATCTACCACCCCCACCCCTGTATTACCAAATAACCACACTAATACCCCAACACATTTCAACAGATATTTTACTGAAACAATCCAAACTCTAGCCAACACCCAAAATAGTATTAACAACTCCATATCAAATCCCATCCATACCCACATCAAAGAATAAAACAACCCCTTTAACTTTTCCCTACACCCAGTGTCCACCAAAACTATCACTAAACTCCTGAAAAAAACTTAAACCAACCACACTAGCAGCAGACAAACTCCCAGCTGACTTCCTTCAGATAATAGCTGAGGCCATAGTCTATCTCATATCCATTCTCATAAACAGGTCCATAACTGAAGCCACAGTACCCACCTTGTGGAAAAGATCACATATAATCCCACTTCACAAGGGAAGCAAATCCCTAGAGCTTACCAACTACCGGCCAATAGCAATTCTGTCACCCTTATCAAAAATATTGGAGAGAATAGTTCACTATCAACTAATGCAGTACCTCCTGAAAAACAAGCTACTATCTCATTCTCAGCATGGCTTTAGACCCTCCCATAGCACCACCACAGCACTACTCTTTTTTACCAGCTTAGTCAATCACCACAGAAACAAGGGACAATTCGTATCTGCCATATTCCTAGATTTATCTAAAGCCTTCGACATGGTAAACCACAGAAGGCTTCTTGAAACACTAACTATCCTTAACATACACTCTTCCACTATATCATGGCTTAGTAACTACCTATCAGGTCAACAGCAAGCAGTGCTATGGCAAGACCAATTGTCCTCCCTTTTACCAGTATCCATTGGTGTCCCCCAAGGGTCCATTCTTGGTCCTCTGCTGTTCTCCCTATTTACAAACCAGATAGCTGCATCCTCAATCTCTGCCATGGTAGTACAATACGCAGATGACACCACCATTATAAGTACCACCCCAAACATAAAGAAACTACAAACTAGAACTCAAAAACTTTACCTTAGCAGAAGCATGGTTCACCAATATAAAACGTCTTCTAACCCCAAAAAAAAAAAACTAATTTTATTTGGTCCTGGTAGACCTCCACAGCTAAGCAATGATTTCATCATAAACTCCAAAGATAACATCACAATCACCCCAACAACCCACACAAAACTATTAGGGGTAGTTATCGATAACAACCTCAGATTTGACATTCACATAGCCCAAACAATCAAGAAGGTAAACAAAAACTGGGTCTCCTTTATAGAAGCAAACATTTCATGACCAAAAATACAAAATCCACAATCGCTAGGACCCACCTCTTACCCATCCTACTATATGCCGCCCCCATACTGAAAAATCTGCACCATTCCAAACTTAACAAGATGGAATCTTGTTACAACAAGATTGCCAAATTTGCAGCGGAAGCGCCTCATAGATCCCACCATTGTCTTGCCCTAAAGTAGCTTAACTGGATTGAGCTGCCCCAACTACTGTTACTTAATCAACTCTCTACAGCACACAAATTGTACTACCTGCCCAACAAAACCCCATCACTACAGCATCTAATTCAGCCCTACACAACCACCAGAACCTTAAGATCCAGTAACCAAAACCTTATAAATGTCATCAAACACAGAAATGATGCCGGTAAGTCTCTCTTTGCCTGCACCATAGCCAGAGTCTGAAATCAACTCCCAAATCACATTACTACTACAATCTCTGCCTCTCAATTTAAAAGACTCCTCAAAAGCCACTATTCAAACAACTGGCTCTGTTCCTGTATCACCCCAGGTTACGCCAAACCACTGCACTGTTGCATGAATTTGTCTGCTAAAGTTCACCAATAACTTCCTCTAGTTACCCAGGTATACCTGTTCTACCCCAAACATATGGGCTTGTCAGATTGAACTCCTATTCAAACCTCTTGTACTTTTTTCTCAAATAGTGTACTAATCCTAATATCACAAAGTACCACATAATACCCTTACTACCAATAATGCTTTAAAAACTTTTTCTACTTCTTTTTCAAAAATACTGTACTACTCTCAATCGTACAATGTACTGCATATAAACCAACTACCAGAAATATCAAACTGTCTACTACACGCTGAAATGAGTCTGTAACTTACTTGTATACTGTCCTGAGAACAATATGTTAAACTCTGATTATTGCATGTTGAACTGTAGTTTGTATGTCTTTCGGCTTTTCCTGGTTAGAAGATGTAAATGAAATCCTCACTTGTACTGTACTGTATGTGGAGCTTTTCTCCCCGGGCCACCGCTAAAAAGGGACCTGTATCCAGTCGGACTTTCCAGGTTAACAAATGTAAAATAAAATAAAAAAAAAAATATATATATATATATATATATATATATATATATATATATACACACACACACACACACACACATATATATATATATATATATATATATATATATATATATATATAAATATGAAAAAAAAAACAATCCAAGTCCGAAACAGGAAACCCAAAACAGAGACTCCTTCAGAAAAGTAGATTTATTCTGTACAAATCTCCACATGTCAAGCAAAAACTGTATAAAATCCAAAAGTGACCAAACAGTTGATGTAAGCGCCTTCGTCTGTTCTCTTGAAAAACTTTATCAAACTAAAAACATTCCCACTTATCCGTTCTTTTATAACAATCATCATTCACTCAATTAATTTTTAAAGTGGTAACATTTCTTATACAATAATTGTAGCCTTACAAACAGCTCTCAGTACAAATTAAAAAATAATAAATATGTTGACATGAAAGCTTTAAAATTTGAGACAAAACATGAGTTCATAACTTCCTTGCCTTTGCTTTAAAATAGGTAGTAGGGATAAGTGTTCATTAATACCTGGAGGGTAAATCATAGTTGAGGGCAGGTATGGAATTATTCAAGCAAATTCTAGTTCCTCACCAGGTAAATCATGATGTTCTGGTAAATACAAATAACATAGCATATCTACTCAGTGCATCTCTTTTTCAGGACTTTTATTTCATAACTAAGGAATACTTCTGTAATCTTAGCAACATTCTCTATAGAGTTGGTATCAGCTGCACATCTTTTTAAATATACTCTATAATTGTTTTTAACACAACTTTATTGATCTCAAACTTCATCGAGCAATATGTATCCAAAAGCATCATCAGCCTATTGTAGTCATACACTTACTGAATTTACATCTGTCTTTTGTTCATAGACTTTTGAACATTTTCAAAATAGCGACCTTTCTCAACTATTAAACAGTACATTAATTTTTTGTACCATTTTCAATTCGCACTCCGCATTCCTTATTTTTCATCATCAGTCCCTTTTATAGTGGTTTTGGTCCCATGCATTCAGTTTAAAGATAAAGAATCTTGTTCCTTACCTTATCTAATATATTCCCCTACAACTACTTTATTTCTTTTACAATACCTAACAAAACTTCAAGTTCAACCTACTCTTATTTTCCACTTTCTGTTTATCACTTTTTTGACTTCTAACAAAATTAAATTAAATAAAGCTTTTTTATATCTTTACGTAACACCTCCTAGTCCAACATAATAATATCATCTCTTTAGTTACTTCAAACTGATCACCCATCATCTGATGTACAATATTTTGCAATACACCCTTAAATTGTGTCAGCCATACATAGTCTCAAAACGCATGCTCTATTTCCCCTCTGACTACCTGGATGTCTCCCACAATTATTCTCAACTTGAGGGAAGATCCTTCACAATCTACTCAGGATATACAAATATTTGTATAAAAATTTCCATTCCAACATCTTGAATTGTCTCGATTTAGTGGCATACTTAGAGGTCCTGCACATTTCCTCCATTGATCCATTTTAATTTGTTCACCATTTTCTCTCTGTCCAGCCTAAGATTTTCTGATAGATTTTTATAATTACCATGTATAATTTTATAAGTCATAGGTTCATAGGTTCATACTAGGCTATCTGCCCAAGGGCATTTATAAGCCTAGCCCATAGTTATGTGGCTTTCGCCACCCCTTTAGTTTGAATAAAAACTATGCCTATCATTTTGCTGTGCCTCTGTCAAGCAGTGACACTGAAGTAATCCCTGGGGTATATCTGCAATCTCCCATCCATTGGTCAAGATTCCTCTTGAACAAGGCCAGAGAGGTGCTCTGCCTCACATGTACCGGGATTTTGTTCCACAGCACAGGGAGTCTCTGGGTGATGAATCTGTCCCTCCAGCACGTTCTATTTATAACCGTGTCAAGGTTTAAGTCTCCGCCCTTGTGGTTCTGAGGGATCTAGATTTTGTGAGGTGAAGCATATTCATCAAATCTGGGTTTGACATGGCCTTATATGTCAGGCACAGGTCACCTCTGAGCAAGCGGTATGAGACTGAATAGAGCTGGAGTTCTTTCAGTCGGGCAGCATAAGACATATTTTTGAGACCCTTTATCCTTTTGGTGAGGAACTTTTGGGGCCTTTCAAGCTGCAGCAGGTGTCTGGTCAGATACATTCCGAATGGGGCATTGTACTCAATCATAGGTCTAATGAGTGATGAGTACAGGGGGACGATGACCTCCCTTGATCTAGATGTGAATCCCTTCATGATCAGGTGGGCGATATAGAAGGTTTTCCTAACTACTTTAGCAACATGAGTGTCAAACGAAAGGCTACTGTCAACCTGGGTCCCCAGATCCAAGTCGTACTAATTATTCCCATTTCATAGCTATATTTGTTCTTGCTTACATATATATTCCACCAACAGTAGCCACTCACCCATCACTCTCCTTCCTCTTTGCTTGTCTATATCCTGCTTTTATTCCACTGTATAGAAATCTATCCCTGTCATATAATCTAAACAATTTTGTAGTTTCCACCCATTCTCATATTTCTCTCCCCTGGATATCTTCTTTCTGATATCACAGTTCTTTTGTTAACTTCATCCAATTACTCCCCCTCTTTCTTGTCTATGGTCTATCCCTTTTCACAAAACACTGTCCCCAAAATCTCAATTGTCTAACCCCTTATTAATTTTTTCAATATATTATGTGCCACTTTATATGTATAGTATTTTACCAGGTTAGTCTGTTCCCCAGTATCTATGGTAGTTCCTGCTTGCCAAATCATTATATCTTTCCATGCCATTTTATAACCCTCTTCTTGGACTATAGATAACAACCTTAACTGCATAGCCTTAAAGTACTCCTTTAAATCAGGCAACCCTATGACTCCTTTGCTCTGTTCCTAAGACCATTTTATCCCACTTTATCTTAAGCCTCTTTCCCTCCCAAATATAATTATTTAATCCCTTATTAACTGTATACCATAATTCATATTGTTGATAGAAATACCACTTAACATACAAAATCAAGGGGACAGAAATGTTTTGATTTTGTCTTGATTGTGTCTTACTATACAAAAATCCATAATCAGCAACTTCCATTCTCTTGATTTCTGAAGTAACCTCTACTTACGTTCCTCCAACATCCCTTTTGCTGTTACAAATGAGTCTTTCCTAAGCCATTCTCTTAGTTCTTTCTTTTTTTCATGCCTTCAAAGATATGGGAAATGTTACACTAAATCATGAAGAAGCACATAGGTTTCACATAAGGATTTTGTTTTACCTTTTTATTCAGTGACCTGAAAACATTTTGCATTGCTTTATAGCCTTTCACAATGCAGGGACATCTTACTCTGGTTTTGTCAAATAGTATATTATATCATCTGCAAACAATGCTATTCTTTCCTGTCTCCCAATCCTCTCATACCCATGGTTGTTTGCACCTCTTATTTTCATTGCTAGTCTCTCTCTCTCTCTAGATATATATATATATATATACGCATATACATATGTGTGTGTATATGTATGTATATATATATATATGTATGTATAAAGAGAGACCGCAAGAGTGGGGAAAGAGGACAGCTCTGTCTAGTCTCTCTAGATAAACTCAATCTGAAAAAAATCCCCTACTTTTATTCTCACTGCTGACCCTGTGTATACTTTCTTTATCAAGTTAATTATTTCACTAGCAAACTGAAATTCAGTCATTATTCTAAAATCAAATCCCATCTTACCAAATTAAATGTTTTCTGTATAGCCAATGAATCACCAGTAATACTAATATTTTTTCTCCTGTACAGCATCCTGGATCATCAGTTTTATTAAAATTATCAGGCATCAGCCTCCCCTCTACAAATCCACATGGATCTAGAGTTATCAATTTTGGTAACACTCTTGCTAACCTTTTTTCTAATGCAGACATAAGCACTTGATAGTCATGATTTAATATTTTGGTTGTTCTATATGAAGCATGGTGAGGAGGATCTTTCCCCTACATAGGTAAAACTACTACCACAACTTTCCTTAGAGATGCACATGCACCCCCCCCCTTTCAAGGCACTATTGCATTTCTTCCAGTTCCTTATAACATCCTTCCCCAACTTCCAGACTTCTATAGGGATACTATACTACTCACCTACCTCTAGCCTGACTACCTATTACTTTTTTTATTTATGCCTCCTTTATGCTAGCAATTAACTGTTGAGCCTCTAGCCCCTTTGACTGTGGCAATGTCTGGGTTTACCATGAAATCATCCAAGTGAACCTTTTCATTATCTTCACATTCATCTGCTTTATACAGACTTTCATAAAATTCACAAAAAATCTCCTTAATTTCTTTAGGGTATTTTTATCATATTGCTGGACTTGGAACCCTTCAGCTTTATCACTGTTAACTTTACTTTCTACTTATTAAGCCTCTGCAATAACGTTTTTTGGTCTCTTAGGGTTACTATCATAAAATAATTGTCTAAGTGCCACTTTTTCTTGCTCATGAATGTCATCCAGATGTTCTTTGATACTCACACTGGCACCTGTCATTTGATCCCCTTCCTCATTTGGTGAGATTCTCTAAGTAATTATGGAATGCATTAACCCTTGCCAACTCTTCAAGATTGTTTCTATTACTTTTTTCTCACATTTCTCTTTCCCTTATTTCTACTACCGCTTTAAAATCTTTCATTGCATCCCAGGCACCAGAAACCCCTTCTGACACTCTTTCCATATTTCCTACTACTACTACATAAAACTTATCTGCTACCAACTCCTTAAATATGGAGATTCCAAAGCCCATCCTTTTTACCACTACATGGAGCCCTTACTTTGACCTTAATATGTCTAAAGAGAAACACACATTGTAGACACCAGGGACTTGTAATGGTTTTAATACATGTATGACCAGATATCTGAAATGAATGTACCTCTGTTCCCATAAGTAGATAAACATGCTCTTGTGTTATATATCTCATCTGGCCCAATTCATCTACCTGTGGGAATATCATATAAATGCTACTTGAGCTCCTAAAGCTAATACTACATCTCCCATCCTGAATACTTTCATATATTTCCTTAAGACTCTGCCTTCTTTAGTACTAATCACTAACCGTGGCCCCCAGGCTCATTGCCGTTATTATAGATCATATTCCAATCTTCCTCTATAATCAGGATCCCTTGCTGAAACCTTATTCCCCTTGGCATTCTCTTTAGCTCTAGAACTACAGTCTTGTATTCACCAAAGTAATTTTATTTCTAAATCAAAAGCCCCTTACCGCCTCAAACATTCCATATCTGTTCATTTTTCCTCATCTATTACTAAAATAACCCCCTCTCTCTAGTAATATCAGCATCCCCTTTTCATCTGGTCCTGAAATTTAGCTGAACACCCTTCCTTGAATCCCTTGTTTATCAAATTCACATGTTCAGCTCCATCCATGTGCATCTCCTGCAATATTACTACCCTGCAACAACTTTGTTATTTACATCCTACTCATTTGTAAGATATTACTCTTTGCCTTTTCTCTATATTTACAAAGACATTTACATTCCATATTAATATAGAAAATGCATTAATTTCAATATATATTCTTCTTTAACTATCCATGACATTTTTTGATACATAACCCACCATAAAAATGCATACCCATCCAGTTCCATGTAAGTCATTCCTCCAGTCTAGATGAAAATATTATGACTTGTTTTGTTGCATATGTTAATCTTTGCAGTACCTCTCCTAGTAATGTAATCCCGTCACAACCACTTAAACTCACACAAAACCCAAGTAACTATGTAGATGCATTTTTTTAAAGAAAACACTATTCTCTTATCAGGCCAAGTGTCCCAGTTAGCCGGCTACCAACACTGGCATTAGCTAACCTAAACCTTACATTTTCCTGCAAATTTACTTAGTCTTTCCTGCTTTTCATGTAACAAAAAAAATCGATAACTCTGTTTAACCTCTATCCCTACCCCTCTACCCCCATGCACACAGGGAAATCCACCTGCATATTTACCATTTACTTGAATATATTTTTCCCACACAGCTCTGTAAAATTAATTTCCTTGGTCATCTTTTCTATTATTAAACTTTCTATTATTGTTTTTGATTGGCATGTCATGGTGTAGACACTGCTGGAATAGCTGGATATCACGTCCTTCCCTGGAATTCAAAGCACTGCCACTGTAATCCTTATCTCACTGTTTTTACAGTGTTCCATTTAATAAGGTCACTAAATAAGCAGTCTAGATGGATCTTAATAAATGGCTTCCCTTCCACTGGCTCACCTGCTTGCTAAAGTCACTCAGCTTTGGCTCCTCCAATCAAAGTCATTGATTCCCACTAAACCTGCCCTGCATCTGATGCCTGTTTATCTCTTTGCTTGAAATATCAGCAACTGAATAGAATGAACTGGTATGCTTACATGAATCTTTAGAAAACATTTTTTACAGTATCTGGACTTTTGATACTGAGAAAAGTTCCATCAATTTAGTATGTTATCTCCTGATAATAGTACAACAGTTTGTGAACTATTTATTAGTTCTCTTCATTCTAAGATCACTGCAGATAATTTGCCCCCCCCTCTCAGCAAATTACTGCTTCAGAGATGAGCTCCTAATCTTCCAATCCAGCAGCTACAACTGGATAACTATATACATTTTAATTTTACTGACAACAAAATTAATGCTTTACTTTTTACCTTTTATGTCGCAAAATATTTCCTTACTTCAGTACCTAATATTGTAACTCTTATCACTCACAAAAAAAAACTAATGTATATCCACACCCCACTCCTTAAAAAAATGTAATTTACTTGTAATGCAAAATATTGGAGCTTTTATTTCAAATATTTAAATCAACTGACATCCAGTTTTACTGTACACATTTTAACAGAAAGTGCTACTACATTTCCTTCAGCCTTACCAGTCTTTTCGTTCCAAGAGATAAAAATCCAAAGCAATATAGATACAATTAAATCATCTTCACATAATATATTGCAGTTGTGAACATATTATTCAGAGTAACATATTTTAAAACCCACCATCAACAAAGTGGGATTGACACTTTTCATTTCCCCCAATTATTAATATGTTCTCTTCTGCTTCAGTTTTCCTTCAGTCTCCACCAGCACCTGGTTCACCCTCAGTTTTCTGTTAGTTCTTCTGAGCAGCTCCTATACTGATCTTTGCTTTTCCAACATCTTCTTTTGAGGCCAAGGTAAAGTTTTTATTGGCATCATCATCTCTCACTCTCTCAGGTTTTCATTGCTTGCACTTGAATTTGTAGCTGGGGCCCAATAGCCTAGCCTATTCAGTTGTTGGCTAAACTGTTCAGTCTCTTCCATTCTCTGGATTACCTCCATAAATGTCTTTGAGGTTCCAGGAAAAACACTCTGAATACTGCAGGGTACAACAGTTTAAACCTTATTCAATCTCACAGACACTCCCTTATTACTGAAATAAATTTATTCCAGCTTCTGTCTTGCATATGTTGAATAATCATGTTCTATGAATATTTTGCTGACTCCAACTTTCCACAACTTTCCTCTCAGCCACATTTTTGCCAACACATCTTTTTGTCATGTTTACATTTTCACAACTACTGGCCTAAGCAGCTTCCTTGAAGGGCTGCTTGGGACATAGACTCATTGTGCCTTTTCTATTAATATGTCCTACTGTTGGATTCCAGTCCAACTACTACCACTTGTTTTCATAAAGCTTATGCCATCTTCTCCTTCCAGCTTATCATGGATGACTGCACACCTTAAATTTTCTTTCCATATTCTATCTTCCAGATCAACTATTTTGGGACTAGTTCCTCCTGGGAGGCTTTTTTCTGGCAGTCTGTCCTTGATTTCAATTGGCGACTTTTGCAACTTCATCAATTTATCATATTAATTATTTAATGCTACCTCTATTTACCAGTCTATCCTCATTTGACTGTATGTGCTCCTATTATGTTCCACTCATTTTAAATTTCTTCAAGTGTATTCAAGAGATTTTTTACTTCATGTTTGCTAGAAGCCATACCCTGCATCTGTACCATACAACAATCTACTTCTCATTGAATCCCTGATGAGTCCTTGCCCAGCACAACTTTGTCATCTCCCTTTCTTATTCATTTCATCCGTATTTTTCTAAGTTGAGATCCAGACAGAATATTCTTCAGCAAATATCTACATTTAAACCAGAATAACTTCATTTACTGGATTTTTTTAACCAATTATTGTTTTTTTGCACTTGGAGGACTCCAATTAACATGCTACTCAGTCAGCATCCATTTTGAAAGTATCACTGTATAATTATTTATTCAACATTTCAATCAACACTCTTTATGTATCTTTTTTACAAGTATATACATAGGCTAGTAACCTTTTTTATTTCTAAGAATATTTTCTCTGGCATTCCATTAATACTCTTGACCCACTGGTTTGCCTTTTTGCAGAATCACTACACAAATTCTGTGCTGGCAAGCTTCTAACTGTATTGTGATTGACTTGTTTGCATCAAACTATTTTAATGTGGGAGCATTTCAAAACATTGTTCTGTACTATAGTACTATTTCACACCATGTTCCAATAACTTCCTTAATGGCAAGCTTACTAATGCATCATTCTAAGAAATCTCACCAAAGCTTCTTTGTCCTCAGGATGAGGCACCTATATTACTGTTCTTACTTGCTCGGTGACTGAATCCAAGTATCAGATACTAAGATAAGACACATATATCCCAGTTCTGCACCTGAAATGTTATGCTTAATTGTATTCAACTTGAGGTCATTCTGTTTTAGTCTTTTTAGTAATGTAAGTTATTCTGCACCATAGTTGTCTTTGATAAAAACCCACACAAGTATCCATCAACTATATTAGCAATAATACTATCTTCCTATAGAATAATTACACAGCTTGGAACTTTCCTCATCAAGCTTCATTTGACAAAATTGTAGTCGCAACAAAAATATTTTGCTCACAGTAAGACGCTGTCCGGTTCGATTCTCAGCTAGAGCGTCTTCTACGTGGAGACATGCGTGAATGGGCGTACCTTCGTTGAAGGTTGTGCATCAGGGCTGGTAACTTGGCACGTAAAAATCAACTACCAATCATTAGCAGACCAGAGTTTCGCTGTGGCGACCCCTAACCGGGAAAAGCTGAAAGACACAACAACATGACAGATGTTATTTATTCAAATGCATAAAGAAAGCAAAATATCTTGTCATAGAGTAAGAGCTTATGTATCAATATGAAGACAAAATGTATCTGCCTTCATAGCAGTAATGATGCTGTTGTCCATCCAATAGCCTTAATCTGTTTTTTTATTACGTGCCATTACTTCTTGGAATTCAGCTTCATAATAATTCTCTACAATGTTACTAGAACTTTCTTTGGAACATACACTGTGATCATTTACTTCAGGACATACCACCATATGTCACAGAGACGTGGGCTGTGCAAACTTGATTCATATCTTGATGGGGCTGTTAGATAAGTGTTTGGCATTTTTTTAATTGTTATTTTAATTCTGTATTTTTTTTTTGAATATTAAAAAGTTACGAAAGTGAAGTATTAAAAACTGAAACCCTAATGTCAGGCATTATTGACTTAATGTCAGTGAAAGATAAATGCATACATCCAGCAAAGGGGCTATCACCCCCCCAAACCCCCTTATATACACAGTTTTAAGTGCCTTGCTGTCCTTGGGGAGAGTGCAGGGGGTATAAGCCCTTCAATGGACATTATGCTGTCTCTTTGTTTTTTTATTCACACTAACATTGATTTCTTGAAAAATTAGAGGTCTGACATTATAAGGTCTTCACACAGTTCAAAGGGAGGCAGTGCTTGCAACTGTGCACCCTGTGTGTTCTAATATAAACAAATCATCACATACACTATCACAGGATCTCTCTGAATACCCATTCTTGTATGAGGTGAGGGAGGGTCCAGTTTCATACACAGAAGGGATATATAGCTGAAAGAAGCATACTGTAAACCAGCTTACAGAATGTGACTCACCATTCACCATGTGATACCCTAATTGGCATTAGAATTTGTTACAATAACACATGCGCATGCACACACATACACAACACAAATGTCATCTGTGAGTATGTGTATATCCAAAACATAACTTAAAGATGTAACACACACACAAACATCATCAGTATAAAAGTCTTCTGCCTGTTAGAATATAACAAGCACAAATCACTTTAGACACTTACCTTCTTTGCTGTTTATATTTAATTGATGCTGCCCCTCCATGATTACATAGTCTGATACTGTTAACAGTGAACCAGTACACCACAGTCCAGTAAATTAAAGATTATGTATAATATGATCTATGTCACTGAATAAAATAATTAAATACTCATATAAGAAGTTTGCAGTACAATAATATAAAAACTGCCTGCAAATATATGTTTTAAATATCTATATACATGTTTTCACTGCATTTCACAAAAATCATTTCTCTCTGGTGGAGGTTTTGAACCTACTAGTAAGCTGTAGAAAACTGTCTGATTAGTGTCAAAGCAAGGTATTAAAGACCCATTAAGAAGTCACTGAAAGTAATATCTCCTGACAGTCTAATGATGAAATTAAGACAGCAGTACAAGGTGTGCACTACAGTCACTTAGTACAAAAATCTTGGTTTCTTATTTTATTAACTTCAGTAAAATGCCACTTGCCTCTCAGCAGTATTTCCAAATCTTATGTATAATAATGCCTGCTGTATGACTGCTATTTTTGCTGCAATAATCACCACCATATGTTTTACCTAAACGGCTTGAAGGAAGTCTGTTTACAACATTTTTGTAATATCAAGCTTTCTGCATAATCTACTTGTAATCCAGTGCTTTCAACAGTTTATTGTCAAATTTAAACTGAAGTGCTTAACAGCTAAGAACTACTTACAAAAATAAACATTTATACACACACACACAAAACATGAAACAAAAAACGTACATTTAACAAATAAAACACAAAGAAATTTTTCAAAAATGCAGGGTCAGGCAAAAGTTGTTCACAACATTTGCTACTAAAATTAAATCAACTAAAGATTTTAGGGAGCTCTTAAACAGCCTGGTATGGACCACTCCCTAAGCCAATAATTCAGCAGCAGATTCAAGAGATGTGGGGGCCTGATGGGCAAGTTATCTTAACTAGAAGTTTCAAGACACACCCTTAGAATTAATGCAGCATCCAGTACTGGCTACATGGACTGATTACCTTTTTAGGCAAGACTGTCCCTAGTCATGAGAGAAGGCCAGTGAATCCTCCCAAGCATGACAGCAACATGCTTGTAATCATGCATACAAGCAGTAACTGGGCTGCAAAGTTTTACACAAGTTATATCTGATCCCTCTCAGTATCAGGAAGCACAAGGTAAAGAGCCCTGTAATAACGGAGACAAAATTAAACTAAACCATGAATGGCAACATAGATGCTCAGGATATATCACATACTTAATATTGGGAAGATCCCCTAGATGGAAACAAGATGTTTTTACTACAGCATACACCTGGTCCTAAAATGTCAGTCAAGAAAAACAAAAAATACAATTCTGACATGGAATCCAGGCTACTTCTGTATCAAGAATATAAGAAAGAAGCATCAAGACGCACAAATCACTCCATGGGACACGTGCTAGAAAAGCTTCAGTTTTATACAATATTCAGCTTAAGAGGTGTAGCTAGGTATTCTGGCACCCAGTGCTGTGCCTCGATTTGGCACCCCTTACCTCTAGTTGAGAAGCAAAAAAAAAAAGGTTCTGAAGTGTAGAAAGGACAGAACTTACTGAAAAAATGCTTTTCCTTTTAAAATGTAGCAACATCTTTGTTACATTTGTAGCATGCAGTTGCTATAGTCTGCACACACTCAATACTAAAGTGCTTTAAACCTGAAGTACTAAAAAAAAAAATCCTTTTCCTTTCAAACTTTAGAAATTCTCTCTACATTTCTTGCAAGCAATTAGAACAGTGTACACAATGAGTTCTAAATGACTTACTGAAAAAAAAAATATTTAAACTGTAGCACATTGCATGCTACATTTGTAGCAAGAAGCTGCTAAGTTTTATGTCACACACACATAGCGCTAAAGAAGTACTTCAGTTATGACCGCAAATGATATACTGGCATTTATTTTTGAACGTCAGTGTTGCACTGAAGACCAATCAGCATCTACCAATCATGCCCTCTAAAACTTTACACCTGGGGTGGCTGCCCCTTCACCCCTCACTAGCTATGCTATGTCCAACTTCAGCCAATTACTAGCATGACACAAATGAATGTTCCCTGTGGAGCCACCATTTAATATACACACATCATACATTCTTAAAGGAAGATGGGATAAAGCTGAGTGTTATCAGTAAATTAATGATAGAATAGAATTCTCCTTTGAATAATGTCCTTAGGGAGTATAACAATGAAGAAAGTAATAAGACCAGCAATGAATCCTGAGGTACCCAAACTCCAGAAGATAAGGATGAGAAAGATTAGGACCAAAAGCATAGGAGCCAAATCAGTCTAACACAGCAGATGAAATACTATAATTGTAACTGTTTGATCAAGATACCATGATCTAAGCACTTCTAAGTGCTGTAGAAGGATTGAGAGCAGGAACACAATAAAAGCACAATTCTTCGGCCACTGGAAGATCATTAACTACAATAATAAGGGCAGTCGCAGTACTATGATGAGCAGGAAAACTAGAATAATACAGGTTCGTAATGACTGAAGCTGCATATAAATGACCTTCCTAAATACCCTAAAATTGTCAAGAATCTCAATCCACTGATGGCTTCTTCTTCTTGTTATCCTCAGTAAATGAGATGTCCAGTGTTTTAGTACCATTTTTGTCAAATTATGATAGTATTTTAAAAGGAGCAGTGGATAGGGACTGACAGCTTGCAGGTTTAAATGGGTGTGAGACAGGTAATGACTATCCTCCTTTGTCCTCTTCCACAGTCAAAAGAAAGAGACACCACATTGTTGTTTCAGCTTTACTCCAGTCTCAGAACTTTTTGTATCAGGAGCATATTTTTTCCCACTAACTGTTTGGTCTCATCAGTAAACTCTGCTTTGTTAGAGATTCAATGCAACATTGTAGTTTCCAAATTCTACCTCCTTTTTACTTTTAGATGCGTGATCAGGACTGACCCTGTCTGCCCTCCTAAGCTTTGACTGCATTCACAAAGAAATGAAAAAAAAAATGCTATGGAAAGAGTCTTTAGTAAATACTGCTTTACTACCCCATTGATATCATTATTTAATGAAAGGGTAAGAAGACTATCTGGACATTATCTTGGGACAACAGTCAGTGATTCTCTCTTACTACTACATCTACAGCTGCTTCTCAACTTTTAGGGATTGATTAATCCAAACAAATAATTAGGCATTCTGGACAGTAACTATAGGACAGGCTGGAAAGTAGGTGTTTTCATCTTTCACATATTATTCCTCAGTTTCTATTGGTGACCATAGTCAGAAAAGGATCAATTTATGCTAGTGAATAGTTTTCCTTGTAGCTTCCGTTTCTCCTGACCATAACTGCATGAGGTCACACTGTATTTAAAAGTTTTGGGAGTGCTTGGAAGATACTGTTTCTGTGTTTAGTTTGTGTGTAGTGTAATCCTTTTTTTTTTTTTTCTGGTTTGTCTCCCATCTCATTGCCGATGATCACTGGACCCCCATGCCACTCCTTTATCTCTGATCCTACCTACCCTTCCTGACCTCTCCAGGACTAACTCTGAAAAAGGGTTGGAACAGTGAAGAGATCAAGGCATCTTGAGTCCTCATCACAGTTCTGCCAGGAGTGCTTTTCCTTTAACCCTGCCCATGTGTGCCACAGTAATTCCCTCATAGCTATTAAATGTCCTGAATTGCCCACGAACTACTGTTTTTAGAGATAAATACATAGCAGCACCAGCAGCCCAATTTGGGTACTCGTAGACTCATTTTTTTCAGTAAAGTGATCTCTGTTATAGCTATAGATGTCCAAATCAGAGCATCAGTTTACTGCAACTAATTTGCATGCTGCCAGCCATTTTTTGTTTTTTTTTTCCTTTCCTCTCTGCTTGCCTGCTTAGCATGCAGCAGTAGATACAAGAAGGTTCTCTTAGTATGCATATTTAGCAGAGCAGAAAGAGGAAGCAGCTACTAATTGTTTGGATCAGAGAGGACTGATCTGATGAAGAGCATTTCATTTGAGCACCAAAGAAGCCTAAAGGAGCAGCTGAAGAGTGTGGCCATGGACTATGGTCACTTTTGTAGCTGGAAGTATGCCATTTAATTCTGTTGGACACTGGGGTCTGCTGGATGAGATGGAGTAGCCTGGAAGTGAGCTCATCAATCTAAGGATGTATTCAGAAGTTTAGCAGATAAATGATTGGATTATTTCTTATTGTTTTGTTTTCTCTTCTTCCTCAGTTGAAGAGAAAAACTACCCCCCCCCCCCCCAAAAAAAAAAAAAAAAAAAAGTGAAGAGAAGAGTACAGTATTAAGTGCCTTTTTTTCTTTTGATAACAGCTTTCCTATCCTGTTATATTTTGAGTGCTTCTGGAAGTGATCATCCAAGTTGTTGCTGGTGTTGGCTAATTTGGCTTATGTTTTTATTTTGCTTAAAACATCTTTATTGAAATTTTATATACAGGAGCAATCACATTAACATAATAAAAATAAATGTTTACACAACTGGCTACATCAGTTCTTGCTATATACATTACTAAAATGCATTATAGAGCCATAAACTGATTCTAAAACATAGATTAATATTTCTCTATTAATGAGTTCAACTTTATACAGTAATTATATTCTGTGATTATTTTGCTTGTTTTCATCTTAACAGCAGGCATTTCTTTGTAACAGACAATAGTGACAGTATTTATACATTGTGTAAATGAAGGTATAATCTCATATTCCAGTTCTTTGTAATAATTTTCCTGGCTGTTGCTAAGTGTCCAATTTAGGTACACATCTGAGAATTGGAGCATTAAACAACATGAAACATGTTAATATGAATGCATCACACCACAATGCTTAAAAGAAACATTTTTTCTCAGAAAGACTGCAAACCTTTGTAATAAAAAAAATATGCTACCAATCTGCTTTGAGAAAGGATTTACACTTCAAACAACCAATGCCTTCCTTTTTGTAAATAAGTTCAATATTACGTGGATTGATACATCATCTCTGTAATAAATTCCAAGAGAATAATCTCCAAAATAAAGATGACTTTTTTTTAATGATATTAAACTAATTTTTTATCTATTATAGTTAAAGTCACGCTGGTAATTTGGAAAACACAATCCTTATAGTTATCACTGATATATAATTTGTAGTTCTTAATTATTTTCTGTGTTTTGGATAAATATGATCACCCAATCTCGCTATGTTTCATGCTTGCTTAGATAATTAAGAATGGGTGGATATTCTTTTAAATTATAGCTAACATTTTTAACTTTAGAAATTTAGAACTGCTGATTTGTTTGTATTATAATCCAATTTTACATATCCAGATCTTATTTGCCCATTAAACAATTAGCATGAGTCTCTCTTAACATTTAAGTAAAAAAAAAATCAAATTCCTAAGTTTTAAGCTTAGCATGTTTT
Organism: Protopterus annectens; assembly: GCF_019279795.1. Lineage (NCBI taxonomy): Eukaryota > Metazoa > Chordata > Ceratodontiformes > Protopteridae > Protopterus > Protopterus annectens. The sequence continues at coordinate 418,360,828 of NC_056748.1, forward strand.
GAAAGTTCCAACTGTCTATACATTCTGCTATAAATACTGTAGGGAATAATGTGAAACACTTTGTTTTTATGTCTGGATATTTGTATACAATATTTCTAAATGATTTTAATATGTGATTTATGTAGCTATAACTTTTTCCAACTGACTTAATAAACAGAATTTAACATAAAGCTACTGCTTTAATAACTTAAGCTATAGCATGTGTTTCTGGATCAGGAAATTCTATTCTACCTTCTTTCCTTTTGGTTATATGATGCCCCAGAGTTATTCTATGTTTGTTGGGGTGACATAAGAACTTCAAAAATATCATTTATTTGACATTTGTTAACCAGGATAGTCTATTTGAGCAGAAGCCCTTTTTCAGTGGAGGCCCAGGGAGAAAAGCTCCACAGTACAAGTAAGCAAGAAAATTAACAAAATTGAAGATGAATACAGTTAAAAATTTACAATAAAACGGTTAAGCGAATGTAGATAAAGCTCCACAGTAAAATATAGTAAGAAGCATTATAACATTGAAGAAAAAAAACTTAGCAAAGAAATATACAATAAAACATTTGAATGAATTTACATAACACATTGGGTTATCTGCAAAGAGTAATTGTACAATACAGAGCAGTTAAGTGAGTTATAGTAGTAGGGAAGGGGGGAATAGAGAGGATAGAGAAAGGGGTGGGTTCATGTGGGATGATTACAGAGGCAAATTCATATCATAAAAGTGTTTAATGTGAGAAAGTAGCCAAGACCTGTATTAGTAAAGGTGCAATCATACCAGCAGAAAGAACTGATCATGACAAAACTGTGTCAGAAGGGAAGAGTATTAAAAACTGGAGAAAGCAGAGTATTTGCAGAAAATGATTATTCATATTCATGAGGAAGAAGAGAAGCAAAATTATCCCAGCAATCAAGGAATGTCAAGAAGCAGATGTGAGACTGAAGCTGTCATATCCAGCTGCCTTCAGAATATTCTTTCTGGAGGATAAAAGTCATTTTTGATGCAGAACAGGCTAAGGAGGAAATAAAGTTTATCCAACAAAACGTGAGCCTGCAAACAAGAGGAATTTGCTTTTCATTATTCTGCCAATAAAACTCATACAGAAACTTTGCCAGTGAAACCTTTTCCAACATTTCAAAAGAACATGCTTGAGAGAGAGAAAAAAAGCACAGGAGTTTTCTAGAAGAATCAGGAGTACCCTGGACCTGACCTGAACAAGAGTCTGGCAGTGGGTGATGGAGATGAACAGGAAGAAGACCAACAACACTAAAACTATTGAAAAAAATCGAGAAACTGTAAAGCATTAATCACATTTGTGAAATATAGCTTTACAAGAAAACATGGCTGAGAAAGACTGGACTTTTATTGACTTTGTTTAACTTATGGATGGATTGCAGAGCATATATCCACTTTATATCATTAATGTGAAGTACATTAAAAGGGAAAATAACTGAAAGTAATATAGGTCTTGTTCTTATTAGTATTTGTCTAAAACATTTCATGGTATAAACTGCATGTTATATACAGTAAACCAATTTTGTGTAGTATGTTGTTAGGTATATTTTAAATCTGGGGGGACTTTTCAGTGACTGCTGTATGCATTAAATACATTAAAATAAACACATACTTTTTTTAGTTCTAAGAAATATAGACTTTATAACAAGAGAAGAAAAACTGGACAAAAGCAAGTTTAATGTTAATTTGCTGTGGTCTTTGACTGCTGGGGTGAGGTATAAAATTACACAGATTATATTATATGTAGAATTAAGATATTTTCTGTAATTTTTTATAAGGATGAATGTCTAGATTAATATCCTTGGCTAAAGCTATAAACAAGTATTTCTGTAAGCAAACAGGCTTGAAAAATAAGGCAAAATTATAAAAGCAATGAAAATGCTAAATTTCTTACATCTGTAAAGATATTAGTGTGTTTTTTTCATTATCAAATGTTCAATGGGAGTCAAGAAGTCTGCAGCTGAAGGCAGCTGTACATTCTGTTCTGAGTAAAATTTGCAAAGATTCATTGCTGAATAATTTTACATGGTGCAAGTTGATTGTAGGTACAAGAAGTTAATTTGGAAGGTTCTGAACATTCTTTGCTATGGGAAATGCAAAAGTTAAAGGTACAATGGTAAGCAGTTCAGTGAAAAATAAAGTTTGAAATTTTGGGAAGTGAATAAAAGATAGTGGCCTTTTTAAAATCTTTAATAACTATAATGCATTTAATAGAACAGCATATAATTTAGTTATATTTAAAGAACACCTTTGTACATTTTCTTAGGGCTAAAAGTTAATGTTTTCTCAAAGCATACAAGTTGTTTTCACATCTGGGAGGGGAATGGTGGTAAGAAAAGAACAGACAGCAATCAGTGTAAGTGGGAACACAGGCTGTAGCATGCATTTTGGTTATAAATAACCTTAGTTTTAGGTTGGGTAATGACTGGGTGCAGCTGTCAGTTTGGAGCAATTGTTCCTATCTAGAGGGTTAAACTTAATTTTTTGAAGATGTACATAGTTTTTTATCTTTGTTTTAAGTTAAGAGAGGATGAAGGGGTTTTAAAAATGTATAGTTTGTTTGAGGGTTTTCATTAAAACAAAATGTATTGAAAAGGGTGACATGTTCAAATGAAGATGAGAAGGAAAAACTGCATAAAAGATCAGCCTGCCATTTATTAATATGTGCATGTAAAATGAAATTTGGAAAAACAAATTCAAAAAGACTGACGTACAATGGGTGGGAACAATAGATTTTTACCATAATGGCTATGCTAGTTATATTATGTTCGAACATATATGGTCTCACAGGTAAGGAAAGAGTATTGAATTATATTCAGAAATGCACAGTTCATATAGCAACACTGCAGGAGACACATTTGGAAAGAAATAAACATGAAAATTTGACAAAGAAAGGTTTTCAGGATGGATATTCAGCAGAATATCAGGGACAAAGGAAAAGATGAGTAATTATATTAATTGCTAGAGGCTCCAACAATAATAGAAGAGGAAAATTACAATAATGGTAGATTTGTGATAGGAAGTGGTTACTGGCAAGGGAGGAAGATTACGCTAGCATGCGATTAAATTCCAGCAAAAAACTTATCATGGAGCTTAAGAAACTTTGGGGAGAAATAATCAGCTTTCAGCAAGGAATATTACTTATAAGTGGGGACTGGAACTTGATTCTCAATAGTGAGGATGTATCAGGGAGACTAGAAGATAAAATAACAAAGAGTAGATTTTCGAAGAAATTTATTAAAATATTTGGCATGGAAGATGTGACTTTAGTACTTGGAACTTGTACACAATTTACTTATTAATAGGTACAAAAAATGGACTAGACTAGATACAAATTATATTTCACAGGAACGTGTGCATTTAATTGAAACCTTCAACACATCCAATAATTATTTTAGATCATCCACTAATAAAAACTAACAATGCAGGATAATTAAGCAAAAATGAGACACTGGTGCTTTCACACTTACCTGTAAGAAAGAGAGGAATTTAAGGAATGGATAGGAGAAATTATTTAAGATTTATTAGGAAAGACAGAAATATCTTCAGAAGTTATAGCTAGTGAGTTGGATAAAATGAAAATAGAATTTAAAATTAGAGTAGAAAAACAGAAAGATGCATGGAAAAGAAGTAATAGGAATTGCTCAGAGGGGCTGATTAAAGTATTGTGGTATAAGGGGAATCACACAAAACAAAAAGAGGAGCCAATGCTGAGTGCTAAAGAGAAAAATAATAATATGTATGAGTTTTGAAAGACTGCTCTTAAGTGACTACTTTTGATAACTCCAGAGCACAAGAACATTTAATATAACGACTTAAGCAACAGAAAATAGAAAGAGTTGTCACCAAATGTAGGGAGCCTATAACAAGAAAAATAACCTGAGATTCCATAAAGGTGTTACAGGTATATCTGAAATTTTATGAAAATTTGTATAAAGCAGAGAAATGTAGAACTAGTGAGAAAAAATGGAAATATTTATGGAAGACTTCACTATGCCAAGTTAGAGATAGATGAGGCTCAACAATTAACAATTACAAAAAGGAGGAGATGAGATAAAACAGTGATGTATAATCAATCTTCAGGAAAGTCTCCTGGAAGAGATGGTATTCCTGTGGAAGTCTGGAAGTTAGGAAGGGAGTGATAAAGATCTGGAAGACTTTGTTTAACAGTGTTTTGAAAGGAAGCACCAGCATCTTGGAAGATGGCTGTATTACCTAAAGATTGTAAAGACCCATTAGACCCTACTTCATATAGGCCGATTTCAATTTTAAACCATGATTAAAGTATTTATGTCTGTACCAGCTAAAAGAATGACAAAGATGTTGATAGATATGGCTCAATATGGTTTTCTGTAGGGGGGGCACGCACCTGGCATTAATAGAACAACGAGGATCCACAGGGAAGCAGAATGTAGGAAAGCACCACTGTTGTTAGTGGGTCTGAATGCAGAGAAAGTATTCAACAGAGTAAACTGGGATTTTATGAGTATGGCAAGGGAAGCATTTGCATTCCTTAATACAATAATAATGTTAATCAAGAGGATATATGAAGGATCAGAGGCAAGAATTAAAGTGGAAGGGTTCCTGTCTGATAAGTTGTATTTGAACAGAGGAACCAGGCAGGGATGTCATCTTTCCCCTTTGTTACTTACTTTATATTTAGAGCCACTCTCAAAGAAAATAAGGGACTCAGAAATGCAAGGTTATAATTGGTATGGTAATCATGGCTATATTTTCAGTTGATATTATTTTGCACCTGATAAATCCAGAAAAGGACATCTAAGTGTTTTGGAACATTTCAATACAGTTTCAAGTCTTTTCAGGATATAAAATTAATGAAGATAGAACAAAGGATATAGCCATAAATTATGTACCCACACATGAATTTATTCAGTAATACCCACATTTATGTGAACACAATAAGACAAAGTATTTAAGAGTATGAATTAACAAGTCTTCTGCTATGGCAGCTAAGGATATTGTGGCAAGAGACTAACCAAATGGTAATACAAACCTGACAAACTTGAAGCTCTTTTTTATGCTTTTAGTTTTACATATGGGTCAATCATATGTTTATCAATGAGAGGAGAACTTGTGGACAATATTGAATAAAGAGTTGATGGAATTTATCTGGGAGGGAAAGAGGACAAGAGTTAAGTGGGATAAGTTGATCCTTCAAATGGGTCTGATTTGAAGGGATATTTTAGAGCTACATAGTTAAGGCTCTATACATAACACAAGCAAAAGGTTATAATTCAAAAAGGAAAGGGATGATGAAGTGGGGGGGGGAGTTTAAGAAACTAACAGTGTGAGATCTTGGATACAGATCCTTAAGAAGAAGAACCACCATACAGAACATCCGAATTGGAAACAGTCACACATCTCATTGCTGGCTGTAACATACCAGTGGCAGAAGGACTATATACCTGAAAGGCATAATAATGTGGCAAGAGTGTTGCACTGGGGATTGTGCAAACATTATGGTAAAGAAGTGGCTGAACAACACTGGTTGCATAAGCCACAAAGCATCACAGAAAATGATAAAGTCTACATGACATGGGATCTCCCATTACCAACAGTTCAAAAGATAGATGCTAGAAAACTGGATTTGGTGGTTTAAGAAAAGAACACAAAAGTAGTATTGATCATTGAAATCACCACACCCAGTGACTACAGTGTCATGCATACAGAGATGCACAAAGTCCTAAAATATCAGGATTTGCAGGCAGAAATGAGAGCAATGTGGAAGAAATATGCCCAGACAGTTCCAATAGTAGTAGGAGCAATGGGTCTTATAAAAAAGAATCTACAGTCATATTTAGATATGTTACCAGGGTCTATATTAGATCACCAAACACTTAAAAAAGTGAACGGTGATTAATCGACCCTATGTAAGTGAAAACTTACAATCCCGAACTGTCAGAACAGCGATTTTTTTTCCTAGGGAAGAAAATCGCTGTTCCAAAACACACACAACACAAGCACTCCAAACAAACAGCAATCCACACACATACATCTAAAATCTGCCACCTAACCCTACACTAAACTATACACACACCACTAACTATCCACTTACCTAAACCCAAACCCTAACCCTAAGGTCCATCACTATTGCGCACTCACCTCACCCGCTCCCTAACCCTAACTCACCTAACCCTCACATCCACACAATCACACACATACCTAACCCACACCCTAACTCACATAACCCGCCCTAGTACTCACAT